>NC_143432.1:8793500-9099625 GCF_059467195.1 Physcomitrium patens
ATGTACTTTTAGGATAAATCTTTTTACTTCGACTGATTCACCGATGTAGCATCATCTAGATATCCAGAACTATCTTCACGCAAGTAGCAAAGATGCTAAAAGTGAAGATTAAAACCATTCATACCTGCCAGAGAGGAATTTAACTTCTGCGCAATTGCTGCGAGATCAGCGCAGAACGTTAATAAGGGGATAATGAAATAATGAAATAAAATAAATCCACTATCAGAGAATACTGGTTTGTAACTCTCAAAGACGATATAACTCTGAAAAACTCTTCCGAGTGGATATGCTACGTCAATAGCGGACGCCTAGGACAAATTGCTACAACATTGTGAGTGACAAAGTAATGTGTGAAATATGTCAATAGAAAGATAGGTAGCAGAAGATTAGAAGCTTAATCTACTCGTCAATCCGTAAGCAACGGGATGTATTCCTATTTCGCGAGCAGTTCTAGTGTGCTTCTGTAAGACTAATCCATGACTTTGTCGACCATGTTCAAAGTATTGACCTAGCTTTAAGAACATCTACGCAGAAGTCATTGAGCAGCAGTTCAAATCAATTCAGAGTCTGGTCGAGCCATGGCGGATACAGCTAGCTTCACTCGGTGAAAGTTCTGGCAATTCACTGTCATCTTCAGAAGAATCGAGGCGTAAAAATCCAGACGATGAGCCTCTTGCACTTTTCAACAGTCATGAACAGGCCATAGAATCACCAATTCGTGAAGCTTCAGGAGACCTTGAGCCAGGAAGTCCTCAAAAGCTTCGCTCTCTAATTCTTGAAGTCGTGTGATTGACTTAAGGTTAGATTGTGTGGCTTAACCTGTAATGCTGGCACTTCACTGCAATTTAGACCTGCTGCAACTGTTTATTCATTTTCGGAGTAACGATTTCTTGTTGGGCGGTATCGATATTATCATAATTGACCATGGTTATGAATTGACTTTTTGGATTTAGGATTTTTGGGTTTTGGATTTTGGGTTTTGGGAATGGTGTGGCAAGTATGTCTTTGGCAGTTTATAACATCTTATAATGTGTGCGCACACCACAACACAATCAATTTTGTAAGTCATTTGGCCCATTTTGATGGCCATTGTAGGACCTAAGCCTTCCTTTTGGCTCTTTGAAGCCCCTTAACCGGCTAAGCTAAGGTATCATCCATAATGAAGCTTCCACCACATGTATATTCATAAGATTCTTCCACAATTTCGATTCTCCTCGTGACCTTGTTGCTCACATGTCGATTACACGCCCATTTCCAACTTGTTAATGACTTTGTCCCTCGGAGGTCCACAATACGACACACAGTTGCGACCATGCCAACCAAAACAAAATGGGTTGCGAAGCCTGCTCACTTGCTGGCCATGGTGAGGGCACGCAGGGATCGATGCAAGGTTCCTGTGAAGGCAGGAGCGTTGCTTACGCGGCGATTGAATGTGTGGTCGGGTCCTTTTGCAAGGGTCAGCGAGACGATTCAGTCTGCAAGCGACTGAAGTGCGGGGTTGCCCGTGAACGTAAGCGTGCAAGGGGTCGACGGGCGGACCGGCAGATGAGAACCGAGAATGCCGAGTGGAGCTTCAGTGAAACAGATCTAGGTCCGGAACGCCCAGATTGCGCGCGAGCTTGCGACGAACAGCCGGCAGGGATGCAGGCTATGGCTCTCTCTCTCGCTGGTGTTGTGTGTACATCCCCATCCATCCATCTATCCCCGGCGCCGGGCGATGAAAGGTGGTAGAGCCCACTAGCGGGAAATGCAGATGCCAGGGGGTGGCGGTGGCGAAGCCTCCCCTCCTCCCATATGCATTGGCAAGGAGCAGAGTAGGTTGAAACTACATATACGAAGTCGAATAATTCAGAGCTCGTGTCTTTGAATAAACCCAAAGACTGCAGCAAAGTAAAGATAAACTATTCCACGGGGGATGACTTTTGGACCCAACCGGCATCCCACATGCCGGATACAACACCCTACAGTCTGACGTGGAACCCACTCATCCTCTCTCAATTCTGATGCCCCCATGTCACTAACTCACTGTGACCTCCGGTAATACAATCTCGCCCAGATGGGCTTGTATTGGCTCCGACAGACCGCAGTTCGCAGTTCGGAACTGTCTTAAGGATTGAGGTACATATTGGTTCAGTGGTTGTCTCGAGCTTATCGTGGGGGCGACAGTATTTGTGCAGACATGATATCTCGCAGATGATGGCTGGCGCCTCGTCCAGCATCCTTGCTCACTGATACGGGGCGACGCATAACAATCTAATGAAGACTTTGATTCATGATGATGACCTGGATTGGATGGGATTGTTTGAACTGGAGTAGGTTGTGTGAATCTCTCTTGCAGGAAAGAACTACCGGTGGCAGCCGAGTCGGTTGCAAACTGTGATCGAAGGGAGCGGTATTTTGTGCCTCTAAGCTACTATTCGAAATGTTGGAGTTGGTCGCGATGAGACTTCTATGTTTATACCTTGGCAACCATTTTCAGTATAATTCGTAGCTTACATAAATACTGCAAACTCTCGATAGAATCGTTTTCTCTGAATTTCTTGAAGATTCAACATTTTAATTTAATGGATTAGACTGTTATAAAGCTGAGTTCTGCGTTTGAAGGCTGTGCCCCCAGGGTTCCGATGCACGCGTCGAATAGTTATGTGCAGTGGGGTCCTCACGCATCAGTCTGCCCTACCCTTGACATCGTCAGAATATTGTATAAATCAAAAGCAATTTTCACAGCTGCATGAGTATTTCATTGGCGACAACGGTAACCATAAGTCAACGCGGACCAAATCGCAAAGTTTTATATTTCTTGACGTTGTTGAACATTAGCAGCAATGCATACCAGCATAACAAAAATGTAATTTTATGACAATCAAATCCTAGGACCCTTGATTCAATTGTGCAGAAATCCCTCTTTGATGGCACCTACCAGAGGAGATGACTAATCATTCCTTCGCCCACCTCCACGTGTTTAAATATGTTTCCTTGTCGATCTGCAAAGGGAGAATTACACCATCCTTGCCTTCAAGATCCAGAGCCTCGTTAAAAATGCAATCTGGAACCTGACCTTGCCGCTCCTGTTCACTAAGCCGTAAGCATGAATATGTAGAAGACCAGATCCGACGCCTGCACTTAGTCTACACCTTTCCGACTACCTTTTGCCGCTCTTAGTCTCCGTTTTTTCTCTCTCGCGCTTCAAGTATAGTCGCTCGAGCACACGTCTACCTTCGCATTGAGGAAAGTTACTTAAATCATAGTAATGCGGAGCAACGTCAATCAACCTGCAAACCCAAACACACGCTCCAACAAAGGATCTTAGAATATAGGCGATCTATCACGCTTAAATCCCAAAGCAGTTGCAATCACCTACTCTCCAGATCCCATAACCTTCAACTAATCAGGACAAAATACACGTCCAAAGTAACAATTATTCCTGTCTACAAACTGATCAGCAGACCCAACTATTGAATGCCATTACACATACAACACAGCTGAATGAGGATTTACGAGTCTTCCACACGAGCTGGAAAGGCATCATGCAACTCACCATTCCCCGCGCACATCTGTGACTATTCGAATAAAATTTCGAGTTGTAAGTACAAACTCATTATATAGAACCCATTCTGGTTTGTGGTCTAAACAACTGGATGGATGTAGATGGACCATCTGCGAGACATGGAAACGATCAATACAGAACTTTAATCATAACAAAACCTGCCCACCTTTTCATGACACATGACGTGCAATAGCCATTTCAGTGGTAATAGACTGCAAAAGCTAATATTGTCCAACGATAGACGATTACTATACTTATAATAGCACTTCATACAATTTATCTACAATAGGTTTATAACATAATATCTACAATTTCTACATACTCGGATTCATATTGCACCTAAAAAGAACAAATAAAAGACAAAAAACTAAGCGGACACAGGACACGCGCTCACAAACAAAGTCACTTCAGCACAGCGCAAAAACTCCAGAAACTGGAACTCGCAACAAAGGCTCAAAACTACTACAGAACTTGAGTTATCAAGTGTAGTTATCAGACATCAGACTTTGTGTAGTTATCAATGTCTGCGGCCGACTGCCAGTATTCAAACAATTGCAACCAAAAGAATAAACTCCTGCAATGACAAGACATTGAAGGGTAGTACACCTGATTGTCCTTCACAGTCAGGTAGTGACCAGTGCGCTCCAAATGCGCCACCTGCATAAAGTACCCCGCCAGCATAGCTTTCCGAATGTTCACGTAATAATCCCGGCTGTTGAAGTCCGTGCTGCACATCTTCAGGTTGTACCGATTCATGATGCGCACCAGCTGAGTCCGAACATTGTCGGCAGACTTCAACGCTCGCGCATTGATGAAATTTTCAAAACACCAGGTGGCGTCCTCACCTAAACAATGCACACATCCAACCAATTCAGAGTTCCAAATCATGCCATCCACGTAGCCAAACGTTCCCTCAATCTGTAAACCAGCACTTCAAATGAAGCCACACGAACCGCCTTCCTACTCCCACTCACCATGCGCCATCAAGTTCACTGCAGACCCCAAACTCAAGGTTGGCATACACAATGGCATGCGCGAATCAAACTTGAAAAACACAACACAACAACCCCTCACCGACTGACATATTGACCACAGTAGCGAATCAAAAACCACAGTCCCGCGATATTCACCACTCCCACGCGCACAGCGAGAGCGAGGGAACGCCAACGTACCGTTCTGTTTGAATGCGTGATACACGTTCAGAAGCGTCAGGTGGTCTCCGTCGATGTGCGAAAACCGAGCCTTAGCTTCGTCAGCTGCTTTTTGAGCATCCCTTGGCCGCATGAAGCAATTGGGAACTAAAGAAATTACGTGGCAAGGCCATATAATTTATGAGCCAAAATATTTCACAAAGAGTGAGGGGAGCAGCACCACGGGAGGTCAGCAGACGCAGAGAGGGCGAAGTGCCGTACAAAATGATGCACGCTGATATGACTCTGCAACACTTCTTTACACTATCAACATCCAACCTCTAACCATCACCTACGGCTACAAGCACGATTCTCTCACCAACTCATCCTCAACATTTCAATGTGGCATGCCTGCAACTACTAAAGCAGTACAAAAATGCGCACCAAGAGATTGCACAACAGACTCCATGCACTCCAACAACATCGCAAACGTTCTCAGTCCATCACCACTAAAACTCCACACCCGTGTGTTTCGCTCAAACGACAATCTACGCTGGCCAATGCGCTCATGCCAAGCTAAAAGTGCATCGGTTGCAAGTAAGACCTCCGTACCTGATAACATTGCAGTTACTGAAAGAATCTCGTTCGAGCAGTTGAACTCCGGGCTCACTACCAGCATCTTCGACATCTGCGGATCCAGTGGGAACTCGCTCATCAGCTCCCCCAACTTCGTCAGGTTCCCATCATCGTCCAGGGCTGCCAAGTAATTCAGCAACTCCAGCGCCCTCATCAGCGTCTCCGGTGCAGGAGGGTCCATGAAGTCAAAATGCACCAGGTCGTCGATGCCTAACTTCTTCAGCGTCAGCACCACATTCGCCAAATTCGACCGCAAGATCTCAGGGTACGTCTGCGGTTGCAGATCGTTCTGGAAACTCTTCTCCGTGTACAGCCTGAAGCACTTTCCTGGCTGCGTCCGACCTGCACGTCCCGCCCTTTGATGAGCGCTAGCCTTCGAAATCGGGGAAACCAACAGCGACTCCACTCGAATCCTGGGATTATACACCTTCTGCTTCGCAAACCCAGGATCGATCACATACACGATCCCGTCTATGGTCAGAGACGTTTCCGCGATGTTCGTCGAAACCACAATCTTCCGACCTGGTGGACCTCCTTCCTTTGCTGGTGGCGGCGCTGCATCGAAGATCTTCTGCTGCATGGCAGGCGGCAGCGTGGAGTACAGTGGAACCGCCTTCACTGGTCCCACTTGGTCCCCCAAGTTCTGCACCTCCCGACCTATCTTCTTGCACGCGTCCTCAATCTCCTCCTCTCCCGTCAGAAACACCAGGATATCTCCGGGCGGTTCACAAATGTGGATCTGGACCACCGTCCGAATCGCAGCCTCCAAGTAATCTCTCTCAGGCTCTTGGGTGTAAAATATCTCCACGGGGTGCAACCTGCCAGGGACCTTCATAAGCGGGGCCCCACTGAAATACGCCTGAAACTTTTCCGCCTCCAATGTGGCACTCATCACCACAAGCTTCAGATCTGGCCTGTTCTTCAACACCTCCTTGAGAAGACCGAATAGCACGTCTGTGGCCAAGGTCCTCTCGTGGGCTTCATCAAGGATGATCACTCTGTACCGCTCCAGCAAAGGATCGGTCATAGCCTCTCGCAAAAGCATACCGTCGGTCAAATATCTGCGAAGAACCGGTGGCAAGTCAATGCCCGCGTTCATCAGAACAATTCAAGCAAACGACAACCCACATCCGCCGAAGCATACAAGTGCTGGGCGTGCAATTCTGCTGGATGTATTCATAAAGTTAATAGTGCACTGGCTTGGCAACCATGGTTCCAAACTTATGAAGCAATCTACTCATCTACCTCGCACAAGAATCGCAGCATTAAGCATTGTATTTTTTCGGTATGAGCAAGCATAGATCTCCTGAGGACCACGACCTGCACGAAGGCTCCAACCTCGAAACCAAAGGTCAAAAGACGTACTTCAGAGTGGTCTTCGGACCGCTGCAATCCTCGAAACGGATGCTGTAACCAACTTCGTCTCCAATCGTCACGTCCATCTCGTCAGCAACACGTCGGGACACGGACATAGCTGCCACCCTCCTTGGCTGAGTGCAAGCCACTTGCTTCCTGTTGGTCGTGTACCCTGCTTCAACCACAAATTGTGGAATCTGCACACACCAACATAAGCCCTTCAGATGGACTCGCTTCCTTCATGTCTCTTGTTAATTTAGAGATTCCTGCAAAGGGAAAGCCAGCCAGAATACACAGCCCCAGAGAACAGAAAAAACAGCATTCCTCCAAACCTTCGAAGACCTGGTGCAAGCATTCTTGGCCGCCCAGAAAAACGACCATTCAATCCCACAAGCATAGGTCGCTTTTTTATCAACGCCAAGCCCCCTAAACTCAGACACATCATCATGTCAGTTCGACATACCTGTGTGGTCTTTCCGGACCCAGTCTCTCCAACGAGAATCATCGTCTGATTCTTGGCCAAAATACTCAAAAACTCCGCCTTCTGTTGCCAAACGGGCAGTGTCCGCCGTTTCTCCAAAATCTCGAAATACTTGGCAGAGTAGGGCCTGCCGGTGTGAGGGTTCAGCACGGGACCACCACCGCCATTCCCTTTCGACTTCTCGCTCCCGTTCGCAGCCTCGTCCACCACATCGAACAGGCTCAATTTCCTCTTCCTCTCGCCCGCCATCGCTCCCGGCGGCCTCGAGTTTTAGTCTTCGACCGCTTAAACCCTCAAACCCAGACAAACGTCGCGATCCCGCGAAACCCTAATTCACAAACACACCAGAAATTCTTCTTCTCCTCCACCTCGATCACAATGTCCCCCCTCGGATGTGCGCGCACGAGCACGGAGCGTGACAATCGCCCGCTCACAAGCGCATGAGAAACAACGGAATTGGTTGTGTTGCCCTTGAATGGGCCTGACTCCGCAACCTGCGAGAAACCACGACCGAGTTCAGAGGAAACGAGGCCAGGACCTCGTCTTCTTCTGCAGACTTCAGCTTTGCTTTGTTCTTCGAATAATTAACTTGTATTACATTGGATTATTATCCAGGTTTTCTATTACACTCCCTTCCTTGCTTTCTGTCTTAGGGTTTTGGTTCTTTTCAACTTTTTCCCTCCCTCACGGTACTTGTACAGAATAGGTCACTATGGAATACTTAGGGCTCTGGTTGATCGAAGTACATATGTGTGTGTATATATATATATATATATATATAATTTATTATTATATGTTTTGTTCATAAGAAATGTGCTTAATTCATGAAGCAGATTATAAACTTTGTTTTCGATTTTGTGGCACGGAGCAGATCTATATATATATATATATATATGTACATATATGTATATGCCGGAGGAAGCAAGCAAACGAAAGAGATCAGCTTGATAAAAAAAAGGAAGCGTTTTATTCTCTTGCACAAAAGCAATTGTTCGAGACAATTAGGCTTAACCTAAATATACAAAACCGTGCAAGGTTATAATGTGGGTTATGATTTTTATTTATTTATTTATTAAGTTAATCTGATAAATTAGAATGTCTTTCAGTTGTGGTGTGATACAAGCTTTTTGAACGGCCTGTTAAAATAGATTGAGCTAGTAAAAAAAAGCATTTATCCTAGTTTGATATGTTTTTCTTTTCACGACTTTTTTTTTTTTGGGGTTTAGAAATACGATTTTAATTAACATGCCATCTCAAGACTCTTTGGTGGCAATTGATTTAACCCTTAACAAGGTCAAACTTATAGTTTGTGGACAAAGGCAAACTAATTTAATAGAAGCCAAGTCCACAAAGTCTACAATGTAGTTTAAGATATTGTTGTTGAGAAAGTTGTATGAAATGAGTACTGGGTTTTTTAATGTCTTCTCACATACAATTGGGAAAAATCCACTTAAAAACAATTAACACTATAATTACCAAACAAGCTTGCTTGGTAATATAATATGTTTTTTTCTAATATAAAAATATAATATTGCTATATAAAAAGAGGTAATGGGTTTGTACTAGGAAATTGGAAATAAGTTATTCTATTAAAGTTTTCTACAAAAATAAGTTTTAAGTACACTACAAAAGGAAGTGCAATTGGTTATTTTATAATATTTAAAACTAAGCAACAATTTTTTTCTTTTTGATTTATTTATAAAAAAAATGTCTTATTAACATATAACATTATTAATTTGACAAAAAAATTAAACATTTTATTGATCTGTTGAAGTTAAATGTTAATGAGACAAATAACAAAAATGTCTTTGGGTTTTTTGTTTTAAATAATAAATATTTTATGTTTGTACAAAAAATTTACAGAATTGATTAATTTCTTAAGCTTGGAAATAAAACCAATTGTAAGTGTAAATAGAGCCTTATCTAAAGTTATCAAATCCAACAAAGCATAAAACAAGAATGCCTTGTAATTTCTTAATTTTTTTTAATAATTAGAAAAGTCCTCAATACAATCTTCCTTAATGCAATAAAAGAGAGAACAATTTAAGAAATTGGATTCTGAGAAAGTAGAATAAAATAAACCACCAATTAATATGTAGATTAATTAATATTAAGAATAAAAATGAAAGAACAAAAAATAATTAATACAATTGATATTCTATTCTAGTTTAGTTTACTTTCAAATTTAGCAATAAGTTAGGATAGATTAAATACAAAATGGCAAATAGAAATAGATTATATAGGAATTTTAATATATATATATATATATATATATATATATGTTTCATAATAATTATGTAGGTTTTTGAAATTATATGTTTTGTTTTGCTTTTGTAAATTAAACTATACAAGATGAACTACACAAGTATATTTGGTAGTCTTAGTTCTTCTATTATAAGTTTTAAAAAAATATGTTTTCTTTTTAAAAGAAAGAAATATATATATATATATATATATATATATGAGATTCATGATTATTATTTTGTATACTATTATTATTCTCTAAATATTTAAAAAATCAATATACATTGAAATAATTTCTATATAATAAGGTGAATTCAATAAATTAAATAGTTTTAAAATTCTCCTTCCATGTATATGTAAATATGTGTTTTGTTGGTTTTGTTGGTGTTAATTTGATCAACAACCAAGCAAATTTAGATTTTAAACATGTACTTATTGACAATTACAATATATATATAATTTGATATTTTGGTTGAAATTAAATGGCTACAAAGAAATTTTATCATTAATATTGTTAAAACTAAAATTAATTGAAACTATTTTTTATATTAAGAAATTTTAGATAGACCCAAGTTTTTATTAAATTGATCTATCTATGATGAAGCATATAGTAATGAAGATGAATTTGGTTTGTTTTCATTAGTTTTAGATCTAATAGTAAAGAAATGAATCTAGAGATCATTTCATTTATATTTATTTATTTATTTATTTATTCACAATGGTTAGGATGAATAGGTCAATTCAAGTAAAGCCCACGTCTATTTAATATTTTCCTTTATATTTTATATTTTTTAAAAAGAATCTTATCTAATTTGGTTGTTATTTGAGACTATTGCTATGTCTTTTAAATGTGATGTTTTTAAGATCATCCATTTATTGCACCTATATTTGAATTGTAAAAATTATTAATTTTATTTAATAAGAGATAGAAAAATAAGAAAAATTAAAAAGTCAAAATTTTAAAAGAAAAATATCATATATATCCCCCAAATATGCTAAAATATCAAGAATACTCTTATATTCTTGATAATAGCAAATCTACCCATTACTTTTGTGATAATAGCAAATCTACCCTTGAATGTGATATGCTATCACTATTCTTCCTTTTTTAGGTGCATCTAGGGTCCAAATTGCATCTCGCACAAATTTTGGCACCACCATTTTTGACATTTTTTGACACATTTTGCCTCCTCTTTTTTTAATGTCTATGTATTGTACAAATTTCTATGAAAGTACATGGAAAAAATTTCTACACTGCTGCACCACTTGCTATGTGGATGACTTGGAGGTTGGCTTAAATCTTGGTTTGGGTGCAAGTTTAGAAGGGGCACTTCCTTAGAGATTTGTTGTATTTGATTGAAAGTGATGGAGTCAGTTCCATAATGACTTGGGAATTGATGAGCCAAAGTGGGGTGAAGTTGCAAAGGTCTACAAGGGAGTTCAAAGAGCACTCTTTTTGTCCACAAGTATTAGTCTTAGGATTTAGTTCTTGCTAAGAAGATTGCAACAACAAGAAGGACAGACTTGGCAGAGAAGGCAAAGAATTTAAAAAAGTTATGTAGTCCACTTTTTTACTCGGGAGCTTCCATTGCCGAGACTCAAATCCGAGGTTAAAAAATAGCACCAAAGTGCGATACAGGAGGTGCCATGGCACGTTGGTATTGGCTAATTGCCCATTATTGGGGTGCGGCCATAACGGTAATGCATTCTCGTTTTTGCCACTTGGCAAGGTGTTGTTCTAAATTGCTGACCTACTGCCATGTGTAATAGCTCATTTAGCTTGGTGGAGCCAAATTAATTTGGCTTATACCTGCTCACAATATAATCAAATTAAGCTTCTGTATGCTCTCATTCTCATGGTTGTCTTGGTTATACTCCTAGGATATATTAGGATTAACAAGGGTGACGATTGTCGAGGTTGAAGTATGCTCTTTCATTCGCCAACTAGTCATGAATGTTGACACTATGTAGGTATTGCACAGTTGCACCATATATTTACAGAGCCGTGATGCTCCCTTGGAAGCGAAGGTTGTTTCTTGTATTTTCTATAATATAGTGAAGATCTTTTGGCCCAGATGGCAGCGAGTCAAATTATCTCTGGCGTTCCACTTGAGCCCTCCATTGACAAAAGATTGATTGTGGTGAATCTGGTGCTTGGTTTTTGAGCTCTCGTTTGACTTCTTCCAGTATGGCATCAACCTCTTGAACCATTCTTTTCTCTACTTGAGTCTCTCGTAGGATTTCAGTTGAAGTTTGATTGTGTTGTTCAACAGGGTTATCTTCTTGTTAACGGGACGCTGAGTTGGATGTGTGTGATTGTTGTCTAGGAAGCCCCTGTTCAATTTCTGTGAAGAGGGCGTCTATTTCTAATGAGAGGTTGTCACTTTCTGTGGTCATTTCAGTGGTAGTCCTTGTGTGATCCAAGTTGAGTAGTATCGTTGGCGATGGATGATTCTTAGCCTTTGCTAAGTCTTTGATAGAAACACAATAGGCGGGAGCCATTTCCAGTGTTGTGGATTTCCTTGGGTTGCAAAAACCCCTTGTGATGTCCATACTTTATGAAAGAAGGCTATCATGTTGTTTCGACGTTCTTCTGAGCGTTTGAACTTGATGATGCTGCACCAGACTTCGGAGCGGATATGAATGACCGTCTTCCAAGTTTAGAAGAGGACTTTCTCGGGAGAGAATGGATTGCCACAGTTCTCCTGACCACATTTCTGAACCCAAATATTCCATTTCAAACTTACCCGTAAGAGATCTCAAGGAGTGTTGTCGTTAACCAAGACTTTGTCCACTGAATCCCATGCAGAGGCTTCTTCAATGTTGGTATTGTTATGTCTTGTTGGAAGTCCGAATCTGATGTTGGGCCATGTGTTGTATATATCAGCAAGGCCATAATTTCTTCTCAGTGCAAACATTAGGCTCAAGATTGGAGAAACACGATTACATTTGTAGAGCGTGTGTTCTATGGTTTCTATATCACTAGATGAGCATAGTCCGCAGGTGCTTCTCCTAGCTGCTTTTGACCTCCATTGTCCTATAGGTAGTGCTCCTGCTAGGTGCAGCCACTGCATTGCTGCAAGCTTACGCAGAAGCCATGAATGCCATACTCGCCTTATGAAAGATTTCCTTTGCTGATCGTTATAATTGAGGCTCGCCAGATCGCTAAGACCATTCATGTGGGCTGCAGTCTTGTCAAGCCCTACCCTATAGCTTCTTTTGTTTGTATATTGATAGAAGTTGCATTCTTTTAGTATCCCCAATCTTAGCCACTTCCATTCTTTGGGATCCCAGCCTAGCTAGTTGATCGAGACTTGCCCAAAAAGCTAGAGTTTGGAGTCATTTGTTAGCTCACATAAATTAAATTCAAATACATCGTTCTTCTTACCAAAAGTGACCAGAATACGAACATGGTGTGGGATGCCTTGTGGTAATGGGTATAGACCGAAGAGGTAATTTAGAATTTCTTCTGGTTCAAGGACTTGATACTTGTTACGTAGCCACCTGGTCATTTTGAATCGTCTAAGGTGGTAAACGATTGAAATCTTCGATGTCTGTAATGAGACCCAATCTCCTATAGCTAGCGGTGTCGCACTAGGAGGTGTCCATGGGGATTGCCTGTTTCAAAGTTGCCCATTGGGTAGACATCGTTCGTGATCGTATAATCGATTTTATAAAAGAATTTGTATGCCATAGACCCGAGGGTTGGTGAAAGACATCTTTAATTTGGAATAGATTCTTGTGTACTCAATTTGAGAAAGATGAAGTGGGTTTGATACCGAATTGGACTCTTGATGTTTGTGTGATCAAGCGATTGCCGAAAAGAGGTTGTCTCAGCATTTTGGTTGGATGTTCTAGTGGCTGCTGTTGGAGCCCTGATTTTGTCTCCGTCCAAACTTGAAACATTGCTCACCATATTGGAGGGGAGCCTCTAGGATGTGTGCGGCCTGCCATCATCTAGTGGATATGCCGGGGCCATCTACCAGCTATTATGGATTTAGTTCGGGCTGGGTGATGGTGAGCGAAGAGCTTCCAAAGTTCATATCTAGGTTTCATGCTATGTATAACCAGTTTCATTAAGAGTGCTTGTGTTTGTAATCGTGGATCAAGAACTTTGACTCCACCATAATCAATGAGCTGGATTACTGTTGACCATTTGATCTTGGCTCTCGTTGTACAACCTGACTTTGCCTCCCATATGTAGTTACGTAGTAGAGCTCTAGTTTGTTTAAAGATTGGATTAGTGATCGCTGCACAAGAGCAGAGGTACCATATGATCGCTAAGATTGTTTGATTTGCTGTCATTATTCTACTTGCTAGGAAAAGTCCGTGTGTTCCCCAAACTGTGAGGCCTTTGGTTATTCTTTGAATAACTTTGTTGGCAATATCCTCTGCAGGTAGCATAGATCCTATGGAAAAGCCTAGGTATCTTATCGAAGTGCCTTGAGGGAGCCACTTCAGACCAGGGTTCCTTGTCCATTGCCAAGTACGCGGGTGAGGTGATGCCCAAATTCCAACGGACTTTCTCCAATTGAGCTTTGCACCACTTTCAACACAGTAGAGTGTAAGAATATTCATAGCTGTATTTAAATTGGCTTCATTTCCTTGAATGTAAAGTGCTGTATCATCTGCATACATTTGATTATTGGTTGTTCTGCCATCTGGGAGGGTTAAGCCCTTTAAGAGTTTGTTGGGATCGTCTAGCATGTGTCCTAGAACATCCCCTGCTAGTAAGTATAAGTATGGGGCTAGGGGGCAGCCTTGTCTCACCGATCTCTGTAGGGAGAATTGTTCTACGGGGTATTCATTGAGCAAAACTCTTGCTGATGCATCATTGCATAGAGACATGACCAGGTCAATCCACTCTTGTGGGAAGCCTATGTGTAGCATTGTTTGCTGCAAAAATGTCCAGCTCACCCTATCATATGCTTTTTCCAAGTCCAGGAGAAGGATGATGAGAGGTTGGTTGCTTTCTACAGCCCAATCCATAGCTGATTGGGCCATAAAGATGTTGTCAAAGATGCATCTCCCAGGGACAAAGGCAGTTTGACTGTTTCGGATCCAAGAAGGTAAAAACGGAATCATACGGTTTGCTAGAATTTTAGCTATGATTTTATAAACTGACCCTAGGATTGATACGGGTCTGAAATTTGTGAGAAAAGCAAGTTCTCCTCCCTTTGGAAGGAGTGATATCTTGCTGGTATTGGGGGTGCGACATAGGATTTTCGTCTCAGAAACCTCCTTGTCCATGCAAAGAAGGTCCTCGCTAGTTTCCTCTAAGGGAACCTTGAAGAATTCCATGAGTATATCGTCGATACCTGGAGACTTTCCGTTAGGTAGGGCTTTGACGGCATCCACTATTTCCTGGGTGGTGGAGGTTTCATTAGTTTTCTGCCTTGTTCTTCTGTCACGCAAGTAGGTACGCTGGCGAAGCAATTCATTCTTGCTTGATCCGCTGCTTCAACTGTCTCGTCTCTTGAGTAAAGTTGCTTATAGTAGTTATCCACGTACTGTTGCATCTCTTTTTGTTCAGTGAGTACTTGATCATTGTTGATGAGCTCTCTGATGGGTGTAGATTTTTGGGGTCCGTTGCAGAATTCAAAAAATTCCTTGTTACATTTATCTCCGATCCGTGTCCACTCCGACATGTGACGATCATGTTTCGCTTCTAGGGTCTGTTGTCTTCGTATATGTAAGGTAGTTTGTGCTTGGTTCAGTTGGTCACGAGACAGTTGGTCGTTCCAGTTCGCATGGAGTGCAATTTCAGCTTCAAAGATTGGCTGGAATTGAGCTGTATAAGTGTCTTGTTTCTTTGGCCTTGTGTGCCGCTAGCTTACGGTCACTATATTGTTTGATGAGTTTCAAACTTTCTGCAAATCTTGCGTTTCAAGACCTATCGGGGTGTGCTTCAATGGCAGTTTGCCATTCAGCTAGTAGCAATGTTCTCTCTGTCTCATCCGTTAATAGAAAGATGTAGAAGACTGGCATTGGTTTCCGTTTCTGTCCACGCAGTTGAATGTGCACAATTACAGGCGCGTGATCGGAGACATGGGCCAGTGTGGGCCATATTGCTGTTTGTCCGCCTATGCGAATCAACTGTTGATTGAGGTATAGTCGATCTAGGCGTGAGCAAATCATGTCGGGGGCTGCTCTTCTGTTGTCCCATGAGAAGGTTTTCGGTGTTAGTTTTCTAAACTCATCGGCACTGAAGCAGTTCGATATTCCGAGGTGTATTTGAAGTTCTCCCCATGTGAGTTCACACGGGCCCTTACCCGTTGATGGTTGACTTCCTAGTTTATCACTAAGCTGGTATATTATATTAAAATCACCTCCAAGTAACCAGTTAGCCTGTGGTAGTGGGAAGGTTTTGATTTTGTTCCAGAGGCGTGCCCTAGAACCTGTGTAATTGAAGGCATAAACATTTATGATCCCTATCTTGATTTGCGGTGTCCACTGGAGGGTTACGTATTGTGCTCGTCCTCTCATGATTATCCCATGTTCTGTAATGAAGTTGGAAAATCTGTTCGATATCAGTATTCCAGTACCTCCCTTGAAGCTATCGGTGTTTGCACTAAATGCGGCTTCATTCCAAAGAGATACACCTTTGCTAAATTCTATTTGTTTGGCATGTTTTATGCATTCCGCTAAAGCTGAGATTCCTAACCATGTAGACTACAACGGATGCAAACAGCCATCTAATCAATCGCCGCCAATGCTCCGCGCGCATGTGTCGCATGACGACTCCGACCCACCAATCGTGCTCTCCACACGGCTTGCTACACCCTCCCAAGCTTCATGATTGCAGGAGACTACCTGCTGGATCTCGGAAACGTGCGCGCGCTCCCTCTCGTGTCGCCCCAATATCCAAATGCTGCCCAGCGGTTTCGCAGAACACTTTCCTCGAACTTAACAGCAGTCTGCCACTGTTCTAAACCAAAGGTGTGACCCACCCACCTCGCCTTCCAACCTCACCCACCCATGTATGCTTGCTTGACGTCGGCTTTCTACTACCGCAGCAAGACGACGGCTGCCCAACATCCGCTCCCGTGATTCTTTTAAGTTATGAAAACTTACATCATGCCATTGTTATGCTAACGCCGATGGCTCACCAATTGAAAGGATCTCATAGATGAAATTCTGCTGCCTTTTTGCATCTCAACTATGATTTCAGAAGATATGTTTTTAGAAAGTGCCCTTCCTAAAGACATTTGTATGAATTGGACGTAATCACAAGACTACAAATCCGGCGCAGACTCTGCAGAGATGTCCCATACTTCTAATAACATGAATGTGTGAGCATTTACAGTCGTTCATATACTTACCATGAACTGTTACTTATGCAGTGAATGGTGCCCACAACTGTCCCATCGAAACTAACGCAGTCTTAGCGTTGAGGAGATTGACATAATGTTTAGAATTGGCTACTGCATGAGTTTAATAACTGTTGAACTCTAGCTGTGCAGATGAGTTCTACAGTCTTTGCGGTAGCTTGCTTACAGCAGCCGTAATGCGCTCACCAGGTATCTCTCGATAATTGTCATAGAAGTCCAAAATCTCCATCGCAATGTTTTTAATCTGAACGTGCAAGTTCAAAGACAAGTTCAAAAGGATGACAAGCACAGCCCTACAATTTGAAATTAAGCTCCCCTAAGAGACATCCACAACAGCTAACTGCAGAACGACCATCTTAAAGCTAGAATGCAGTTAACGCTAACGTGAACATGGTAATTGCTGAGCAGGGCATTCGACCATACCACATTCATGTCCACACGTAGCTCTTCAAACCATGACCTTGTGTCCTTCTCTTTGAGCACGCTAGCGATGTAGATGCATGCAAGTGCAATCATGAAAGGTGGGTACATCAGGATGAGGTCAGTCCTATACGAATCGTTCACCAGTGACCTGTCATGCATTAATACACGCCAACTTCATTCAATAGGTCACAACCTTGAAATGGTTCGTGGACTAGTGATGCACAACCAGGAGCTTCTTCCCTAATGAAATTGAAGATGAGGAAAGAATTATCGCTGCAGCCCAGCGGAGAACATGTAATTTGCTAGATTAAATGCTTCAAAAAAGAAAAAGAAAGGAAAAAGTCCGAAATCAACCAAGTGAATTGGGTCATATCTGTCGGCATGTTACCATCTTGCAGCAGTCTGCATCCAAATATGTACCAACTATAAGCTGTGGCAAAGAAAATCGCAAAGCCCATCTAAAACATAGGCAAACAGTGTCATCATGAAAATAAGTGGCTTTTGATAGAACATCTCCTTCAAGCTTTTACATAAATACCATTCTATACTAGCTCTTTGAGCAGGAGGCACACTTAAATACCACATACCTTTAGAATTAGGTCGCAACATGTGAGAATAACTTACTGAATAAGGGGACGGTAAGGGTGATAGATGACTAGATAATAATCCAGTGCTTCCAGCAGCCGCATCTCCATCTCAAGAATATCCTTAACGTCATAACGATGTGCTTTCTCATCTGGAGCTGCTTCAACAAACAAACGAGATCAATGAAAAACCCTTAAAACGACTAACAAATAAAAACATATTCTTACAAGTACAAGACGAGAGTTTCACGTAGACAAAGGACTGAATATTTCAAAAGAAATCATTTTGTGACCAGGCAAGGACATCAAAAGTCCACTGATCTAAGATCATCTATAAGTGATGTTGATATTCTCTTATCCAGTCTATGTAGATTGGTAGCTTTACAATATCCCTCTGACCTCTATGTAGCAAAGCGAGATCACCACCTCTTATTATCGTACAGTAGCGGAGAGTTTCATACTTACAAGTAAAGAGACAGGCGAAGGTTGCCCGAATTTTCTTCGTGCAGAAAACAAGAAGCTTAGCCTGCACTGTACTTTCTTCTGCTTTGGAGGCCAGATACAGACATGTAGGAGCAACTAGCCGTGGATCGAATTCGGAGAAACTTTTTCTGCACAAAAGAATCCAACTCCTTGTCGGCAAATATAGCCATGGCAAAAGAGAAATTGGCTAAACTGACCTAATTGTTTTGAAGTAGTAGTAGGAAATCATACGAGGTAGGAATACCTCGCTCATGAGTGAATATTGGATGTGCTAAGATATTCAACAATATGACGAAAGAGCAGGCGAATCAGATAGATTAAACCTAGTCCGGCGCTAGTTAATTTGGCCAAGTTGGAAAAGAGCCATGTTATATTGCGAAGTCTTCGTTTCAGGACCACATTCAATAAAGAATCCAAAGACGACAGCAAACAACATGCAAATATGAAGCAGATGAAGGGCATGCCTGGTGTAAATTCTTCTAAAGTATGCGATAGCAGTTGCGACAACCCTGCATTACAAAAGAAATCAGCGCCTGTATGCAGTTAAGAACGAGATAATCTGCTGATCAAATCAGACTTCGTAGAAGCAAATCAAATCAAGTGCATCATCGTGCACGGTACCACTAGTTATGTATTCTAACCATCAAGTATATCCTTCGTACAGCTCCTGTTTCACCCAGCAAAAAGGAAACTGCAATATGAACTCACCGCTGACGAACTTTAGCATGGTATCCTAGCAATTTGATGTCTGCAAGACAGAAGCGACTATGAAGGACGATGGCAGCGTAAAACTTAGAGAGAGCATAAGGAATCGAAATGAATGCACCAAAACAGCTCATTATCCAGCAATTCAAAAGATCCTTTGCAGCTGAACCATCATCGAGCTATGTCAGCAATAATTCTTCAAGAAGAGCCCAATTTTATTTTATTTTTATTTTCAAAACTTAAAAAAA
This sequence comes from Physcomitrium patens, assembly GCF_059467195.1. NCBI lineage: Eukaryota > Viridiplantae > Streptophyta > Bryopsida > Funariales > Funariaceae > Physcomitrium > Physcomitrium patens. The sequence goes on from NC_143432.1 coordinate 8,812,669, forward strand.
GACGCAGACTAACAAGGATATAGAATAAGACAAAGGGTGCAAGAAAGGAATCCAGTTTTAGAACGCACAAGCAGAAAATTGTATCTTCATAAGTTTCACATCCTCGGGTGTAAGACCCCGCTCCGCATCAGTTTGAGCAACATGACTAACTTCCTCTTGGTCTAGCAGTTTCTTGCTACAGTCACATTCCCACAACATGCGTCTGGAATCAAATCACAGCAATAACCATTCAGACAGATGCCGTTCACTATTACTCTCTCAACCCACAGACCAAAACCTCAAATTCCTCCAACCCTGACTGCAAGAACAAAGCCTCGATAGCATCTTCCGTAACCTAAAAACCCCGCAGCAAAATCGACGCATTTAATTCGGCAAATCATCGGACCACAACTCATGAAAAAACATTATTCGAAAATTAAAACAAACAAACTCCACAACATCAAATATTTCGAACATAAGCTCGCGCGAGGCAATCCAAAAAACAGAAGGGTGAGCTGATCTGATCCGATCCTCACCAGTGCGAGGACGTCCAGAAATTCGAAGCCATTCGTGAAATTACACCGAATTACACTTCGACAGAACTGTATCACTTGCCGATCCTTCGCCACATGCATCACCCAACCGACGAGATGCTACTACAGCACTCGCAGCTCAGCGTGGAATTCAACCTCGCAACACTGCAAAACAGATCTCTGGCGAAGGAGCGTGAATTCTGTGCCCCGAAGGAAACACGAAACCCTAATTGTTGCTTCTTAGTCTATCTCTCTCTCTCATTGATTTGCTTTGCTTTGCTTAGGACTTGCTTGACTTCAAAATGCACTGTTTGATGGACTGGTTGGACTGTTTCGATTATGTCATTTGTTTTTAATGCATAAAGATGACCCATGTGACCAATATTGACATCTGATGTTTGGTGCAATCCCATTTGCAATTCACTGTTGCGTACATTTTTTGACTCTTTTTTTTGAATTACAGATGAAATATAGTTTTGTGATTTATTACTCTTTTTAAGAACTATGAGTATTTCACATACACTGTGCTGAGTTGTGAATGTGCTGGGTTGTGAGATAAAAAATAAACCTCCTTGTACAGGCAATTCCAGATCAATAACTTAAAATGTTCTAAATAGTAACTTTATAAATCACGATAAAATATAACAAATCATTTCAACATTCCTCTGTTGCTAACAACCTTTCTGTGCCTCACGATTTATTCAACCATTATCTTTTGCACCGCTCAATTGCACATAAATATCACATAAAACTTGTAATAAATTTTCTAAAATACAAGGCTTTCAAATGAATATTGGTTTGCAGAAAAAATTTCTTCTCTGTTTTTTTAAAAAATTATTTAAAATTTTCATGTTAATTCTCACCATTACTTTCATTGTAAACTCTTAATCTTTTAATTAGTATGTTGAAAGAAAAAATTACGAAATACATTAAAATGCATTAATTTTTAGACATAAGATATGAAACTTAATGCTAAAGTTCATATTTTCATATTTATATTATTTTGCATTTACTAAAACTCTGACATCTAAAATTGAGTTCTACTATGCAGATATGAATTGCAAAAAATAAAAATGGCAATGCACAATCATTAGTAGTTGAAGATGGATATATATATATATATATATATTCCATTTAACTTAATTCACCACTAGATTAATATATTAGCATTTTTAGTACTATAAATATATAACGATTGACTGAAATTTTATTTTCAAATTGTATTAGCTTGGTAGAAAGGGTTAGATTATTTTACTGATTAAAGGATTTTTTTTTTACTAATATTTGATATTTCTATTATGTGAAATTTACAACCATTGCCGCTCATTATTTGAAAGACAAAACTTAAATTTGAAGCAGCGTACAAAGTAGATAGTTCGTATTTTGTTACACAAAAAGGGTTAAAGATCAAAGACTCTTGAAGATTTTTTGAATTTGTTCTAAAAATAAAATAATATACCAATGTATAATGGCCATAGTGTTGGAGGTCAAAGAATTAATTTAGAGTTCTCAAAGACCCAACTATGTTGGCCAAACAGTTTTTTTTATAGTTTTCTTACCTAAATATGCATTATCTTAAATATTATATTTTTTGAAGTGGGCTCAAACATGAGCTTCTCTACGGTTTTATCACTAACTAAATTTTACTCCATTTATTAAATAAGATAAATACATAAAACAACAATGAATGAATCTAGCTGTGTGATTTAATTTCAAAATATTTATAATTATAAAATTTTAGTTATAAATGATTCATTGAGCACAATTTTATATTTTGTCTAATGTAATAAGAAAAAAAATAGTTTATTGAAAAACTCTGTACTTAAAAATATTCATGAAAAATTAGAAATGTTTTATGATGGTCTATCTTTAGACCAAGACATACAGAAGATCAATTGAAATTTTAGATTTTGATATTTTGACTATATTTATATGTACTACTAAAAAGTATAATTAAAATTTCTATTTAATTTTAATATATTATGATAATGATTAGTTTTAGTAAAAATCAATATCAATATTTATAGGATCATAAAGCTTGAATTAAGGACCTTTTGAAAAATAATCTAATAGTGACTTGTTAAATTATGTGCAATTAAATCATAAAATAAGACAATGTCATATTTAAAGAATAAACATAATCATGATTGTACACTTATTTTTTTACAAGTTTACTTTTTGTAACATATATTATATCTTTTGATGGATTGTATAAAAAAGTAAGAATAAATTATTAATAAAGTAATGATTATTAATAAAATAATTAAATATAATATATTATACTATTTTTTAAAGATTTATTGGAACATAATGGTAAGTTACATAAAATAACATAGTTTATAAATTATAGTTTGTATTTTTTTATAAATTATTATACATAAATTATTAATTATTATTAATACATATTATATGGAACATAAATATCTATTATTAATAATAAAAAACAATGTCTTATTATGTATGAGTGAAATAAAATTGACTTATGATTATAAGAATTTTAAATATATTTACAATATCTTTTAGTAAATCTAATTTTTAAATATAAATAATAATAATATATATATATATATATATATATATATATACACACACATTCACAAATATAGACATGTATTATTAATAACACCAATAAATTAATAAAGATTTAGGAAGTCCTTATACTTAGATGATAAGTTGAGGAGTTGCAAATTTTTAATCCTTTTATAAGTTGAAATTAGAAACGTTTATTAAATTGACATTACACTTAAGAAATCAATCCAAAGATCATAAGAAGATAAGATGATGTGAAATGCACCTTTTTTGTAATCATATATAGCATTGTTTTCTAAATTATTTATTGAGCCTCTCTCAAGTTGTAGTTTTTAGAAAAAATTAATAAGTAGTGCTAAAAGTTCCTAAAAAGAAATCATTACAAATCAGAAATCATTTAATTTAATCTGATTTAATAAACTATAATTTCTAATATAACTTTAGAATCAAGAAATGAGTTGATATATTTAAACTTATAATCAACAAAGTGATTTGTTCTATTTCATGCACTTTGCATTAAAATAAAGTTTCTATAGAGGAATTTTTCTTCACGAAGTAGATATCTTTTAGTTGAAAATAGGTTAGGAGTTGGTTAAAACAAAGGTTAGCTATGAGCAATATATTAAACTCATTGTATTTAAAATGAATATGCATGAAATATTAAAATTTAATTGTGTATTAGTGAAGTTGTATATATGAGGTGGCTAATTCTGCATGAGTAATTAATTATTGTATACTTGTGTTGTGGTTGAGAAGTGTAGTTGTAATCTTTGGAATTACATGGGCAATATGGAGAAAATCCATCCAAACCTCATAAATTTGCAACACATTCTAATACCTTACTTGTGGACTATGCAATCCAATAGCAATGAGATTCAAAGGAGCCATTGAAGCAAGGCCAGAAGATGAAGGATGCATGAGATAGAGTTTGGAGATAAGCAAAAACAAGGAAAAATGGTGGCAAAAATTCCACTCAAAAATAGTGGGTTACTTTCAATCAGATGTTTGAATTCTAATTGACTCATCCACACATTAATATCCGTAGGTAGCACTAAATTAGGTGATACTTAATAGCATAATTAGGTGCCACACTTCTCAATTTTGTAAAAAGATGTTTCTTGATTTTGTAACCCACCACTTGTTGGAATTAGATTAGCCTTTATATTGGAGTTGGGTTGAAGAGAATCTTCATCTAAAACATTTATATAAATTCCATTTTGGACTGAATTGTGTGAAAACACCTGAAATCCTCTACCACGATGATTAAGTTATCCGAAATGGGTTGGCTACGTGAATGCAAGTCAATATGAGTAGAATGGAGAGGGTGCAGTTTAAAGCAACCAAGTTCTCAAGCTTGTTCAGTTGCACCAGCAATGGCTCAGCAGGCATTCCACTATGAGTTGGGTCGTCCCTCGCCATGTCGAATAATTCGCCGTTCGCATCCACGTAAGTTCTTGTATACGCCGAGGGATTTCAACTCTCTCTATGCGACGTTGCTTGACTGAGATCCATGCTTGTTGCGTGCCGACGATCCATGTCTATCCTCGTTCAGGACATGGTCGAGGTTTCACTGTAGGACGTGCGGGTGGCACTTGATGAATAAGTCTATCAATGATCATATTGTAAGTTCATTTTCGAAAGTGGAGGCTACGGGACCCCGCTAATCGGACCAGCTGATTTGTAATTTTACACTGGAGCTCGCATGCTCAGCTGATGAATTTGTGGGCAACCAGTAGACCGATAGCAGGTTGTCCGCACGCAGATCAAGATGGGGAATTTTTTTGCCAGGGCTAGCGATACTTGTGGTCGCCACTGGAGCAGGGTCGAAGATCGACAACATCGCGGTGCAATGGAACGCTCTCTTCTCCACAATTATTTGTAACACTCCGGCCGTGATAGCCGACCACAACATCATCTTCGTCCGCTACCAACTCGCGCAGTGGCACGCTTTAATCGCTCACAAGACCACCGGATCCTGCACTAGCCAAAAGATAGTGATAGCAAACAGCCGCCAGGTCCTGGCTAATTATTTCTCGTCTCGGGTGGAGGAGCAAATTGACCCGCTTCTGGTGCATCAGATCAGGGTGCTTCGCCCATCTGGGCTGAAGCAGAAGTTTCGCAAGCAACTGGGAGAGGCGGTGGCGCTTGACCTCATCAGGAAACGCACCCCCGCCCGCGAATTCATCCTTCAAGAGAATCAAGGATGCGCCTGACTTCGAAGCCGACGCTCCTCGCCCGGGCACCTACCGCTACACAAACCACACCCCAGACGATCGGGACGCCGCCCCTTTCATCTTCTACGACCTTCCGGTTGAGCAATCTTATGTGGTCCCCGAGGCGGTTGTGTTCATCAAGAAGTATTTGAGCCACTTGAAACCGCCCAGGGTGCCATCAGATGAATGGGACGAAGAATACGAGGAGGTAAACGTTGGAAGACTTGGGTCGCACGGCAGAAATGAACTCCACCGTTGCCCTCCTCTCCTGCGCGAAGGTGAACACCCTGACGTGCTTGCCTACTGCGACCTGGAGAACACCTTCCTCCGAAATAATCTTCCCAAGGAGACGTCTCTCTATGACACAGTCACACTCCTTGCAAAGCTCAGTGTTGCTCTCTTCACGATTCGTTGGTGGTAGTGAACACGCTCCAATATGGCTTCTGGTTCTGCTATCCACGCTCCCCAGTGCTTTGTTTGAGGAGAAGTTCAAGAGGGGAAGTTCGGATCTTTGCAGGAGCTGGTGTGAGCTTACCAGGATGTCTGTATGTGGGGAGGGGCCCACTTTAATATCTCAGCAATGGATGGAGCTAAAGTCGGCGAAGCAGTGGGCGAGTCGGTGGATGCACACTGGGCAGTGCAGCCACCTTCAGGCGTGATGCCGAGCCCCACTTGCCTGAAGGTGGACGCCAATCTGCCACAGAAACAGACACGCTACAACTCCATGAGACTTGTTTTCTAATACTTGTTCTACGTTGCCGCCAACTCGACTATCACCACCACAACAAGCAAATGCCGACAGTGATCATGAATGTTCTCGGCACAGGATTACAAAGCGAATTCTGAGACAACCCAATAACAACAACAACAATGTACATCTTCAGACTGGTAAACCCATGGGCTGCAAAGTCAGAAAGCTTGACTGAGACTGAGCTGATCTCAATTCAGCGCCGAGTTCTGAGAGATGTGGGAGGTTTAATATTGCAGCAATGCCGGATATTGTGTTGCGCTGATGTTTTTGAGAGTGCAAGACTAATTATCTATGAATGATGGACTGAAATATGCAGTATTATCGTTTTGGTATTATATGTTCAACTTGTGAGATAGGTGGGTGGGGGTATAGTAACTATTGCTGCAAAAACATCATGCAGACATCCAAATAGTGTTGATGTGATTCATGAAGGTTTAACATTGTTCAACTTGTTTGGTTTTTAAAGGTTCACTCGATCTTTTGTAATGAGCAAACAAGTTTATCATTTCAATTCTCCTCCATAATTTAATAAACTTGGATCACGCCACGCATTCTTTCATTTCACATCAGTTGAAAATGGATGAGAGAAATCTCCTGTTTGTTTTTTCATTTTCTAATTTTTTATTAAATGGGTTTGTGTACATTTAGTCCCATCTTTGAACTACTTTCTGGCTAGCCAAAATCAGCTCCATATTTTCAAAATATTGTGTATAAAAAATTCGCTGGAATTTTGCAGTTCTTGTGAATTTCTTTTGTCTGAACATATGTACAGGGTGTGTCTCTTCTGGCCAACAAAAACTTGGTTGAAACTCAGCAACATTGCCACTTCTATTCATGATGTGAATTGATAATTGCAGTGCAATTCATTGAACGGTGCCACTGATTTACAGCCTGGGGAGCATCTACCCAACTGTGAATTAGCAGAGTTGACTCAGGAGAGTGGTATCTCCAGAGTGTTGTGAAGAATTGTGACAAGCCTTGAAAATGTATGAAATTATATTTACTTGTACTGCTAGTGCTAAAGGCAGTACTAAATGCATCAATATGAAAGACATTTGTGGGCATCAAAGAAGAAGAATGGTATGGGGAAATGCTTTTGAGAAAATTTATGTGGGTCAAGGGTTGAGAAGTGAATCCACAAGTTGTTGATGTCTCTTGTTGATTTTTCCATAGGAATAAAAAAGAATTTTCGAACATAGAACACATATTTGCCTTTATTACTTTCTATTTTATCCACGAAAATTTTGTTTCTTGCATAACTAAAATAAGGTAATTAAAAAGAGAAAATTTAATTGGAGCCTATAAATATTAGAATTATCATTCATGCCCTCATCTAAAATTTCTCAAATAAAATGCTTTATTTTTTATTGCTTGAATTAGATTGGTCCATTCTCCAATGAATTTTTCAATAGTGCTCTCTCATTCTAGTTTTCTAAAATAATATGAACTTTGATTTAATTCTTTTCAATAAAATATATATATATATATATATATATATATACATAATCATTTTAACAAGAGGTACAAACGAATACTTCAAGAAATGTATTTAGCAATGGTGAAATTATGGGACAATTATGTATTGCACTAAATTTTAGCGCCTCTAATATCTACTTTGGAAAGGAAATAGAAAGACCAACAACATTCATCTAATACAATAATGCACCCTAGATTTATTGTACAACTGCCTCTCTATTAACTAACAATCCTTGTGCAACTAGAGACATCATAATTTTATGTCTCTAAATTCTATTACAAATTGTTTCTATCCCCTTAATACACTGCACTACCAAATGAATACACAATTGTCCACATTATTTTCAAGTTCTGCATGCTACTGTACGAAGATTGTGAAGAGAGTTGAAGGCAACAACACTAATTGCTTCACCCACTCTTCACGTTGACTCACTGACCTTTCAAGAATTTCTATGACGAATTTTGTAGATTTACCATAAAAGTTCCTGGAACTGATGCCACTGATTTTACTCACACGATCAAGCCAATGATGATTGCTGCCTCAGTTACAAGGAAAACATGGACGCATTCAGAACCTGCATATCTAATCCACGTACGGGAAATTGCCGAGACATGCACAATTCTAATTCATATCTCCAGGGAATTTAAGTACCTCACCTTCAAAGAAACAAAAATAAAACACTACGTTTCGAACACAAACCAACACTGAAGCAATAGTAACATAAAATAGTAGACGAATAACGCTTGAAACGCTTGAAATATATCACCTCACCATACCGTACCTATATATATATATATATATATATATATATATCTCAATTCACAAATGCTAAATGAAACGCTCGACGTCTAGCTTAATGTACAAGCGCAATACCAGTACCGAAAAGAGATAGAAAGACACTGGGCTCTGAACAGGTTTCACATAAGTATAAACTTCCGAATACAAACCACGAACTCTCAGCAGATGCATAATGAAATGGTGTAGTGTTAAAGAGCACCACCAGTTCATTTAAGACAACATCCACAAATTTCAACTATTTAGTTTCCCTGCAGATTCTGAAAAGTTAATTTTCTACCCAAATCAGCTAGCAGCAGCCCACCGGTAAGAGAAATGCCCTGATGCAGACCTACAAAGCCTACCCCCTCCATTTCCACTTACACGACTTGTTGAGAAGTTTTGCACCACCAGGAGCGCTAGGAGGGGCTACGTGGAAATTGCAATCGACGTGAATCCAGACAGCAGGAGTCTTCCAGTCTCTCATCTTGATTGCTACCTTGGTGTCTATTCTAGCGTCCAATGGAATATCGTTAGCACTAATATCCAACAGAAGAGCCGACCCATCACTATAGGTCATGGGTGCACGGGTCGCAAGGATGCTACTGTGAAGTGTAGTTGTATTGGCCACTTCCTGATACCATCCTGGTATTGCGGCCTTTCCAACGTTAGCTCCGAGGTAGGTCATTTGAACGTTAACCTTCTTGTAGTCTATTCTAATCTTCTTGTTTGGGTTACTGGCATGGATGGTGAAAAGGATATCGGTGTCAACATAAGTCGGATTGGTTGCTTTTAGGGAGGCAGTGGCGGTGTCGTACGTTGCAGTAACGTTCAATTTATTGATGCGAACATCTTGGACACTGAACTGAGGGATCTTTGGCTTGAATAAAATCCAGATAATCAGCGCTGCCAAACCTACCAAAAAAATCAACAGGACCAGTATGGAGCAGCTTGTGATAAGACATCGCTTACAGCAACGGCGAGGGTTTCTGCGATTGACAGGCTTCCGAGGAGGTCGGCCTACAACAGTAGGTGGGGGTCGTACAGGGCTGACGTATCCTGGAGTTGTGTACGCTTTAAGAGGTTGATAATTAGGATGAAAACTGTAGCCTGTTGCAGTTGATCTCTCTGAAGGGCTCACAGGCTCAGAAATCTCGGAGTAATAGCTGGGATGCACTCGTTCCCCTCGTCCTGCCATGATAATGCCGTCTCCACACCTTAATCGTTAAACTGAGCCTGATTCAAACAAAACAAATTGAATACATCAATGGAGAAGACCGTTGGGAAATACTTGACATTGAGTGGACATTGAGTAGACACTTAGCTTGCATATGTGTAAATTGGAAGTTTACTGCATCTTCTGTTTACGTGAAGTCACAATTTGCTATCTCTTCTAAATTTTTTTTTTCGTACACTCGCAGTAAACAGCATGAACTTGGCATCTAATTTGTCAAAACCATTATCATCTGCTTTTCAAAAGCCCTGAAAACCAATTGAACCCGATAATAGTAAGACGAAAGAAATACATAAGACCAGAATGGGGAACATGGTGATGGACATACTTGAAAAACAACGGAGAAACATAGATAACAATCAACATAATTTACCCAAGGAAAAAGTAATCTCCTCACTGCAGGTTGTCTTCCACATGAATCTAAGCTCTTCAAAAGGTTTTTAACAATGGCAGGAATAATAATATGGAAACATACAATCATGGTAACAGAGTCCGCAAGACAATAGTTGAGGAGTCATGAACAGGGATAAAGGGTCTCACTTAGTGGTGTACAGCACGCCTGTAACACGCCTCCGGGTCTCCACCGCGTGCAGCTACTCGAGAAATGTCTGCAAGAGAAGAGACCGGCGAATCACCAGCACATACTAAAAGGCTCTATCCAACTCACCCAAAAGAATCGCACACTCGGGCAAATACCCGACAGAAGTTGAGAGGTAGCCGCCAAAGAAAGGGATGATGAGAGAGAGCTGCAATTTACTCGCTTAAAATTTTTCATCGCAGCTCAGCGAACACCCGAAAAGCGCATGCATGCAGACAAGATGCACCAAGAACTATGCAAAAGCAGAGAAACCCATAGTCCATAACGACAGTTGCTTCTGCCTGGAACATAACTTGGCACAGGCCAAATTTAGAGACCTTCTACAACGCCCCAAGACTAGGAACCCATTTTCGACGTACCATGACGCGCAGCACCCATCCTCCTGCAAATGCTGCGAGCCCAATGCCAAGCCTCACTTCCATCTCCTGCTACTTTCAACCCGCGTGTACCCTGCCTGAAACGGTCCTGCGTCTCTAATCACCCCCACAACAAACACTAACCCATCTGCCAAATCCCCTTCCGCACGCATTACACCACCAGCACAGCTCTTGAAAAACACGAGACGTCGAGGTGGAGAATCAAAAACCGTGCGGGATGTACCCCAATGCAAGTCCACTTTCAGTCATCCAGCAGTCAATAGCACTAACCACCGGTTGGTGCCAAAAGGTTGATAGGTGGAGTCATCGTCCGAGGAGCGGCGTCGTGGAAGAAAACCAATGCATGCAAACAATAGCAAGAATAATACCACAAAATGATAGTATTATCACTCTGGTGTTTGGACCATACCTATTCCGCATCTGCAAAGGCGGTCAAAAGCAGTCTGGCAGACGGGACCCTCGGAATCTGAGCCTCCATTATTGAGCACAATCTGCCCTACCAGTGTATCTAGGTGGGCGCCTAGCGTACATCGGGCGATTTGTCTCCTTAAATTATGAGCAACTGTGGAGTGCAGCTCACATTCCAGATGTAATGGTTGAGCTGCCTTATTGAATTCTGCCAGCAATTCATCAACGAAAGTTTGCCGCGTAGATTGTTCTTACAGAAACAGAAGCAGTAGTTGTTCGTGGTTTCGAATTCCAGAACAGTTTCTTGAGTATGCTCCATCCTAAAGGTTGCAGACCGTGTGTCGAGCTCTGCAAGAAGGTATTATTATGAAATTTTAAATGTCCATAGAGCTTAAATCATTGCATCATTTGCGCATTAAATCCTAGACATGTTGGCGGTGTACAACATCTCGAATTCTAGACGAGATATGTCATTTTGAACTCTTTCCACTCACATGTATCACTTTTTTAACACACAACAGAGAAGCGATCTCAAAAAAATGGGATATCGGTCTGATACTAATCTGTTCTGTGGCCCTCAGCCTTATTTGAACAGTTTTGTCGTGGAGAATAATTGTTGTGTATTACAATATTTGACTTGGACTTTGGAGTCTCTCCGTTGTCGAAGGTTACTCAAGCAGTCTTCAACAATTTGGCAGGCTGGTTGATTTCTCTCTTAGCTCACGACTTATGAGCTCCTCTCAAACACATCAGTGCGAAATTCCACATCTGGAAATCACCATATTCTATTCAAAGAGCAGCTATTTTTTAAAAAAAGAAATCCCCCTCAAGAGAAATCCCACTGTACACTTAATGCTTGCCGCTTGGAACACCATTATTTCTGCAGTTTGATTGGATCCAGCATTTATGCTCACTAACAATGGCTTGCGCAGGGTTAATATGCAAATATCCGCTCAGCACATCCAGGTGTTCTAAATGCGATTATAATAGCAGAAAAGAATGAACCCCTATTAACTTTGGTTTGAATTCTCAAAATAGTGTTCAGATAGATGGCAGTGCAATATCAAGTTTTCCACATGCGAATGGTACCATCGACAGAGGAAGTGAGCATACAACTCTCCGTGGGATGATATGACACGCTTGTCACCTGCAAGTGGGACAGACAAAATCTGTAAGTACAAAAATCTCACCTGATAAAAACAACTTTTCTGCAGCAAACATACCAGTATACCTGACATTATCAAAGAATTTTCTCATTCCTTTAAAAACTAGAACAAAACAGTCACACTCTGACAATCTCCCAGAGTCCTTAAAGAAATGCTATTATTTGAATCTTTATTTAACAAACGAGGATTAGAGAAGTGAGTTGTCAGGAAAGGTTAAAGGAAAGTACCACAGCAGCATGGGCCTTGAAAGATTTGACAAGTACACCATCCACAAGATCCCAATAAAACACTCGACCATCTTCAGATCCGCTCACTACATGGGCGTCTGTATTAGTTAAGCAGCTATCCATCTTGAATGCCTGTTCGTGTCCATGACAACTCACTTAGTTAGGTGATAGCTGCCTCACTGAGAAATGAGCTAACAAGTACTTGATATCAGAAAATTGGATCCAACATAAGAAACATGGCAAGCTTGCTCTATTGAATGGCTTGAGTTCACCATACTTTATTTTCATGTCCTTTGTATTCCTGCAATTGCTCTCCAGATGCCCTGCATCATGACGAGCATTTTACTGTTAATATATTGTACATACGAAGAAATTGTGGATCATCACGAAGGTTACAGTTTTGAAATTTTGCAAGTTTTCAGTTAATCGATCTTCGGTATAGTTAGACACATCTAACAGGTTCAGAGTTCTGCTAGAACATGAGTTTCAAAGAAGAGGACAAAGGAAACCTGTCAAGAAGCCGTATGGTTGAATCAAGGCAACTTGCAAGAATGCAACCTTCATCATAAGACAAGGCCACACTGTTGACGGATTGCCCCAGGTCATCAACTATCTCTCTGCAAATGGAAACGATCACCAAATAGCTGGTAAATTGCATACTCGTCCATCGCAGAATTCAGACAAATCCTACGACCCAAGGGTAAACATTCTTCAATGCAAACCAATAATTTTACAAAAAACTTGAATCAAGTAGTAATAACACATGACTGCAGGTATAAAATTAAAATTCCTGTACGTATACAAGCAGCAGTTTGATGCCCAGCGAGCCGGATTGTAACCTTTCTATTATTCATTAACATAGGCGTATTAATCTGCAGGGGTTATCCAATCCTTAGTGATCCACACAAGAGTCGCAGCTTCCAGTATGCACCACTGTTTAAGTCGATTAAGTCTGTTATGCCCACTCGAGAATATTCAAGCATCCTTTTGTTTCACTTAGGCAATCTCAACAAGAGAACCACGAAGTCAGGACAATACCTGCCATTACGGATATCAAAAGTTCGAACAGTTCCATCCACAGAGCCAGCAATGATCTCTGTCTTCGTCAACTGAACAGATGTCACGCTGTCCTTGAATGTGTCAATAACCTGTGAAGTGTGTACTGGGATGTCAAAGATCATAACCTTAACCCACTAACAACTTTGCCTAACAAAGAATTCGTATAACAGCTTACACATAAATTCCATTTTTTGATCAAGGGAGCAGATATGAACAAGGTTCAGGCTTAAAATTTTAATAAATAAATAAACGTTAGACCCAAAGAAGCGTTTACGATTCAAGTTGCATCCTCACACGAAGTATAGTTTCTAAAAGGAAGACAGACTACAAAGAGAGGAAAAACCGATTCTAGATGAGTAAAGGATTCATAATGAGAATAGTTGAACCGGACGAGTATACCTGAATAGGATCGAATCTGTTAGAGCGGCAATCCCACGCACGAACGCTGCGATCACCGCCACCCGAAATAAGTGCCGCTGCATATTCATTGAACTTGACAGAATTGATCTACAGACGATTAAGAAATAATTCAGTGCCAATACCACATCATTCTTATAAAGCAAAATAACGTTTCTGTATTATTTTCGATTTCAGCTAGATGGATTTCACGACAAGCGACGGGCAAGTAACAATAACACTTTACTGCATAAATTTATATAACATCACTTTGTTATATTCATACAGCAAGTGCCATATAAAGCATTACTATTTTTATTAGTTCTGTTGTTATTATTGTTAATATTATTATGGTAATGAAGTGTTGCCAAAAGAGACCAAACCTCGGCATCATGGCCTTGAAACTTGCGAATGATACGGCCAGATGAAACATCCCAGTACAGAAGCTGACGATCTCCACCACATGAACTGAGCTTCGAGTTGTCACTGTCCATCCAACGCGAAAATTATAGGCTCGCAAGAAATTTGCAGATACAATGTTCATTATTCACTACATTATGCTCATAAGTTCAATGCTGTGGATAGTAGAAAATCTTCTATGAACCACAAAATTCCGCCAAGTTCCCAAACTATTCGCACCTTGAGACGGCCACGTCACGAACATCGCGGGCATGGCCGTTGTATGTCTTTATGTGTATTCCTTTGTGCGGATTCCAGAGGCGCAGACTGCGGTCCTTCCCGCAGCTCAGGCAATACTTGCCGTCTTTGTTAAAGCGCACTGCTAGTACAGCCCCTTCATGACCCTTCAGAATGGCTGCCTCTTTACTCGGCAGCCCTGCTGCTGCACCTGCCATCTCCGCTATCGAATTTAGGGTTCGGCTCACACACAGCTCTCCCTCACCTTCAACCCTACTCCAATTTCTCAATTTCTCACCTACTTCACCTGAACGCGAGTATTCCAACCCCGCCGCAGGCCAAAATTAAACACGATCACCTTCTAGTGCAGGAAAAATACACTAATGAAATCGAATCCATCAACACCTCCTGGCAAACTAAATTCCTATGCAATTCACTAGAAAGGCCTCCCCCACAATTTACAATTCCTCGTCAAATAAACTTCAAACTATCCCAAAAAAATCCACAAAAAATGACGACGCCAGATTGCATTCAGGAACGTCATTCAATGATCTACTAATGCCAATGCACAAGTTAAAATGGTCACACGGACTTGAAGAATCTGCACCTGATGAAACAATTCGCACCAACACTCTCCAACACCAACACGACGTCAACACTAATGAACGTAAAAAATTCCACTATAACACAGCCGTGGTTTATTTTATACCCTGCACCGACATTGGTGCCCTGAATAGATATTGATACCCTGCACAACCTCACCATGTAGTGAGGACTCGGGAGGTGGAGGATCGTAGTGTCAAAATTATATATAAAGAATGAATTTGACCACTGAACTTACATCCTTCACAGCAATTTTTTCAAGGAAAAATAAAAATAAAAACAAAAACCTCTATAGTAGCAAAAATACTGCAAATTTATTTTTATGAATATTTCATTAAAAATTCAAATCACTCTTAAGATATGTTGCTAAATTATTCTTTTTAGTAATTTTAAAAAGAAAAAAAGATATCATATTTAAAACCACATTAAATAATCATATTGTGTCACTTGACTTGTGATTTACTTGGAATAAATCTATGACTTTTATGTGGATTGAATTTTTACGTAAGAATATATGTAAAGTTTTAACAAAATTTGGAATTTTCTCTGCAGCATCATCTTTACTATACATTACATTTTTCCAGTACTTTAATTATACAAAGCATTTTGAAATAATTGCTTAAAACAATTCAAAATTATAATTTTTTTCTATTTTCAAAGTAACTTTATTCTTACTTAATTTTGGTAATATTGAACAAAATAAATTTGTTGCAGAAGAAAATTCTGATTTTCATATGCACAATATACAATGATAATTATTATTTTAAAAATTATCTTAGAAATTCATTATTTGAACTGCTACTTATATATATATATATAGTGAAATATATAAATTAAGTTTTTTTGTATTATATATCTCTCACTGACCTCATAAGTTTTAAAGAACAATGAATAAGATTATTACCAAAGGCATATTTAAAGTAAAAATGTTTATTCATTGAAATAATTTTATTTAAATTAATTTTAAATTTCAAAGAATAAATAAATATATATATATATATATAGAGAGAGAGAGAGAGAGAGAGATGTTAAAACCACATCCCCTTTGTGACCTCATAATTCATTCTATACCTAACCTCTTTTCTACTTCATGATTCATTGTGTACCCAACTCCTTTCCAAGTCCAATCCAATCTCATTCCCACTTTGTCTTGAGTCTCATAAAGTTTTTTGAACAAATAAAAAAATGAATGAATTTTGCAATATATCTAAAAGATTATTGTGCATTAGTAATAAAAAAAATGGTAATATAGTAGAATCAGCAATGATGATAATAATATTAATTTTACCAAGAGAAAATTAAGTATGAGTTTACTTTTAAGAAAAGTCCATTTTTTTTACATTTCAAAACAAAGTTTCTAAATCAAACTTTAATATATTGCTTGTAACTTATTTATTATTGTAACTTATTTTCATTATTTTTTTTAGTTTTATTGAAGCAACTTCCAAAAAAAATCATACACTTTTATTTTAGAAAAAATAACAAAACAAATTAGATAATAGATATTTATTTTAAGAGTTAATATTATATTTAATATTTTAATATTGAGATTAAAAAACTTATGATTTGATTTGAAGGATATGTGTGTTAATAATCTTTTTGGTATATTGCACAACTCATTCATCATTTTGTTTGTTCAAAAACTTTATGGGAGGTGGGAACAAAAAGGGAGTGGAGATGGAGTAGAGATGGAGGGGAGTGGAGACATGGTGGAGACAATGGCTAAGAATAGAAGATGGTGGCTAGGAATGGATTGGAGATAGGGGACAAATACATAATGAATCTTAGGGTGGCAAAGAGGATATGGTTTTAATAAAATTGAATTTTGGCTTCAAAAACTCCCTAAACATATATATATATATATATATATATATATATAAGCTATGTTGATAGAAATAATAATCATAAAATAGATTCTTAAATTTTTTTAAAAATAAATTATTTAAAGGTATTATATATAAATTGATGCCATTGTAATAATACCATTATGAGCTTCAAAACTAAGCATTTTTTATTGCATTCTAAGTTTGAAATCAACAAAATTTATAACAGATGCAATGAATAAAATTTTAATAATAGATGTAAATATAAAGAAAACATAGTTGCATTAAAGAGATGCTATCAAGGACAAGAACTCAATAAAAAAGAAATTCAGACAAGTGAGCCTTCACTCAAAGAAAAGTAACAAAATATAAATAAATAAGTATGTATATTGAAAGAGAAACTGGAATGGCTATTGCCAAAAGACAAGAAAACTAGAGACCCTTGAAACTAGACTAGAAGCAAGAAAGGAGTTGACAAGAGTGAAGAGGGCTTCATACTTGTTTCTATATATACTATCTAACTAGGGGCAACGTGGCGACGTTCTATAGGACCTCTAATATGTATTGACTTTGTAAGACACATGCCTTGACTTACAAGGTAAGTTTTTCTACGTGTGGGCTACATAGTTAGCTTGATCTTCAAGCTAACAACATGTGTGGCACATGGCTAACTTGTTGACCACGTTTTTAATCCAAAAAGTCAATTAAAGACACCTATGAAGTCAAAGCAGCATCTATGAAGCTTCTAGAAAGCTTCCATATTAAATACTATAGAATTAACTTATTT
Source organism: Physcomitrium patens (assembly GCF_059467195.1). Classification (NCBI taxonomy): domain Eukaryota; kingdom Viridiplantae; phylum Streptophyta; class Bryopsida; order Funariales; family Funariaceae; genus Physcomitrium; species Physcomitrium patens. Next base: position 8,830,239 of record NC_143432.1, read on the forward strand.
TTACCTACTTTTACTTACTTCCACCTATTTGTATTTATAATTACTAGCTTACATGAGTATGTCCGTGACAGATACACGCTTTCAATGAATTTTAATTTAGATGTGATAGTAAATTGGATTAGCTTGAATTGCTAATGCTAGTAATGTTTGGATATTTGATGTATCATTTGATAGAATAATACTTTTTTCTTCAAAGATTTATAATATCAATTATTCAATTATATAGTGATATAATTAAAAACAAAAATTTACATTGATGGTTCATATAAAATTTTTTGTGCAATTGCAATGTAAAGATAGAGAGAACTTATATTTGTCTTTAATAGATCCAATAAAATTTAAAATATATATAATATATATTAAATTTTAAAAAAAGTCTAACATGCTTATTCAATCAATGCTACCAATTGAACTTGATAATACTTGTAGGCTAAATGCATTTAAATGTAAATATAAAAGAATAGATAAAAGTAATTTATTATTATTATTATTATATTATTATGTAATATTTGTATGCCTTCAAGTATTTTATTTAAACTTCTATCATTTAATTTAATTTATTTTTTATTTAATTTAAATTATAATAAAATATTATTCTATTTTAAAAGAATAAATAATAATAATAAAATAATATGAATTTCATATTAATATTTCTGAAATTTAAATATCTTGTTATAATCAATGTTTTATTTTACTACATATAAATAAATATTTTTAAAAATAATATATATAAATATTTAAATATATATAATTATTAAATAATTTTATTTTTTTATTAAAAACATGTATAAGATGATTTATAAAATTCTATACATAATTATTTATTCATCAATTGATATATTAATTCATCTCAAAGATGATCTAATAAAAAAATGATTATATATATGAATATATTTAAATATAAATTTTAATATTTTAAATTATTATTTATAATCTATTTAATTATAAAAATAAGATTAATGATCATTTTTTATTATAATTTAACTATATATATATATATATATATATATATTTTTTTTTTTGTTAATTTATATGTTTGAAGAATTCAATCTTCTACACCTTTTGTCAAGGACATGATTCATAAAAAACTTTAAAAATTCTATAAAATCTTATAATTTTCAAAAGAAAAAATGGACAAATCAAAGATAGAAATGAGAATGAAACTAGAATGACTATTGTTATATGCAAAGAAACTAGAGATTCTTGAATTAAGACAAGAATATAAGAACGGCATTGACAAGATCAAGGAAGGCCTCATTCTTGTCTTCTCTCTCTCTCTCTCTCTTTCTCTCTCTCTCTCACTCCATATATATATATATATATATATATATATATATATATATATATATATATATACTATTTAACTAAAAAGCTATATTTCAATGTTTTATAGGCCATCCAAGATATGTCTAGTTTGCAAAGCAAGTTTTTCAATATGTGCACCACATGGCCAACTTGTATCATAAGTGGCCAATATGTATAACATGTAGGCAACTTGTAAAAAAAAATAGCCAATATTTTTCATAAGTGGTTAACTTATTAGACGAGTTTTCAACTTGTCAATTATCTAGAAATACTTGTAAAGGTAAATCTATATCTAGAAAGCTTCTAAAAAAATTCTGTATAAGATATTATCAAATTTACTTACTTTTAATTCTATCTAATTCTTCTTATCTTTCTAATTACTAATACTAATGTTAATATTTGTAACACTTTCATCTTTGTAATTAATCTTAATTAAAACCAATGTAAATCAAATATAAATATTTATCTAATTATAATATTACTATATTAATTAAAAAGTATGTAGTAGGTAGCTTAGAAGCTAAGCTATATTATGTGGCTTTCTAGAAAGCTTCTAAAATCAATTATAAATCAAGCCATGTATTATATCTTGGATTGTATGACTATTTAGAAAGTTTCTTAAGGGACTTCTTAAGACTTGGCTAACAAGTTATCTATTAGCTTGCATGGCAAGAATTGAGAGGCTTAGAATCTAAGTCTATAGTTTTAGAATAAAATAAGTAGAGACAAAATTAAGGCTCTTTTTAGTCTTATTAACTTATTTTTTGAGTTAATTCTTCTTGCGGCCACTAGACCTTCTTGTTTCTTATAATTAACTATTGCATATCATTTTCTTAATTAATTTATTTTTTACTTTGATATATTCATCTCAATTTTCATTACTTGAAAATATTCCTTCTTCATTGAATTTCTAAATGCGTCTTTAATAATTTATATGTTGGTTAAAGTTAGATTATTACTTTCTTTTATCATGACTACTACCTACTAATTTTAATTTCTCAATTATTTCTTAAGGCTTCAAAAACTCTTACTTGACTTGTTTCCATCTTTGAAAAGACCAAAAAGTTTATATTAGTAGAAATTTTAGTGAAATAAGATTAAAAAATTAAGATTTATATTTATACCATTTTAAGACCTAGATTATAGAATTTAAATTAAAACTTATTTATTATGTTGATACTTAACCTATCTAGATATCATTCACTTGATATAAGTAGAAATATTAATGCCTTATTTGATTTATCTAAGTAAAAAACATTATATAACAGTTGTCCAATTGGTCAAAATTTTGTTGAAATCTTTGTATCAAATTTGATTGATTTTATTTATATTACTAAAATATACTTTCAAAAGATTTTTTAAAATTAAGAAACAATTCACATGACATTTCTCTTGTTACAAGAAATCAACCATTTTTTGATAGAAAAGCCCAAATCATGTAAGATATTTCAGTTTTTTTAATTAATGAATTTTAAATACAGAGTAATCAAATTTCTAAGTATTTAGAAAATCAAAGAAGATTTGAGGTACATTTTTTTATAGTAAAATGATATTAAAATTACAATTAAAATTTGATGTAAGTTCTTTAATTTTTATTGTTTTTAATTGTTAAAATTTTAAAAATAAATAACTATAAATAATATAATATATCAGCTATATGAATAAAATTGTCATAATCATTGGTGTGAGCATATTTGTACAAGAAAAAATTATCAAAGTTTTCTATTTATTTTTTTGGTGCATTTCACCAAATTCTTATTTAAATTTACTTCATTCTTCTTTCCTCTCTCTCTCTCTCTCTCTCTCTCTCTCTCTATATATATATATATATATATATATCTCATTTTATTTATTTAAATTCTCATTCTTCATATTATAGTATTTGATATTATTTTAAAATTTTATTGAAATAATAATCATAAATTTTTACGTTTAGTGCAAGTTTATTTGAAAAATAATTTCTTATATTAAGCATTCAAATAGCATGTTGGTGTTCTAAACCTATAGATTTTTTTTCCAAATAAATAAATTATATAATGTAAATGGGTTTAAGATCATTGTTTATATTTAATTCTTATATTCTTTTAACAATGTTTTGAATTAATATTTAAAATTTAAGTAAAAATAAGATGCATATTTATTAACATTATACATTTATACACATGCATAGATGCATGAATGAAAATGAAAATTCTCTGATAAATGAAATATTGAAGCCCTCAAATTGAATCTCAACTCCGTTTTTCATTTTTTTATTAGTAAATATAGCATATATACATGCACGTATACCAGCAAAAACATATGCCGTTGGGCACCACAATTTGCAACACATCCATCCATTCCCTCATTCATCCACCCTTTTGTTCCCATGTTCCCTCTTCACCCTTTACTCTTTACCCATGTTCTTTGGTTCCCACATTCCTTGGTTCCCGTGTTCCCATGTTTGTTCCCATATTCCCCAAGTTCCTTCTTCATGGCCAATCAAAAATGCTTCTTTGTCTCTCTGTCTTGTTGTATACCAAAGTTGTCTTATATAATAGACATGTTTTTATTCATTTCTTCTCCCCTCCTTTGTGGCATTCATGAGGAATTTTGTGCCATGAGCCAAGACTAGATTCATACCCCACTCATTTCCTCACCTGCGCACCATTCCACGACAGAATTAGTGGCCGTTAAAACAATAATAGGAACACAAAAAGCGGGCAGCTCTGCGTCTAGAAGGGGGAGGGGGAGGGGGGGGTATCTCATAACTTTAAAAAAAGAAGGGGGACGACGAAAAAGGTGAGCGACGAGAAAGTGGACAAATGGCGACCACAGCCACCAACATTAGCCAGACACCACCAGCCACAGGAACCAAGCCCATCCGAGAGGGGGGACGGAACCTCGACGATTGGCGGCGCGTCCCCCGACCCCACGTCCTCGGGCCCTCGTGGCCTGCTTCCCCGCCTCCCACTTCCGTCCTTCTCTTCGTTCCCCCCCTTTATGACGGCGACGACGCTGTTCGATCTCGTTCTCCGACGTTCGCTCGTTGGGGAACACTGTCTCGCACCTGGTCTGATGTGTGCGGGCTTGGAGACCTCAGCTGCCGCAGTCAGAATCGACGACTACTAAATGGTCTGTTTCGGCCCATGTGTTTCCTCTTGTCGTCCTTTTCGTGCTCGAATCCGTGTGGTGTTGCGACGGAGCTTGCCATCGAGGAAGAATAACAGCATCAATCACTGTTTCTTTTCTAATTACATTTTCCTCGTTTGTTTGTGGACCTTGAAGGCAGTATCTTAGTTCCTAGACGTAAGGTTTGAGAGGTCGGAGAGGTCGTAGAGTGTGCTGAGACAGAGCAGTTGAGATGGGAAGCGACGGCATGGATATTGGTTTTCTGGGCTTGGGAATTATGGGAATTGCCATGGCTCGGAATCTGCTGAAGAAAGGGTTTAACGTGACTGTGTGGAACAGAAGTCCAGGCAAGGTTTGTTCATTCCTCACATTGTCACTGTACAGGAGCTTACGGTCCGAGTAGTTCCAGTGAATTGAGTGGCTTAGATTGTGTAACGTTCGGTGGGCTTGTGTACGTTTCTGATGCATTGTGTGTGTGTGTGTGTGTGTTTTTTTTTTTTTTTTTTTTTTTTTTTTTTTTTTTGTTTTGAAGTAGTCTATAGGCAATAGTTTTAAAATTATTTATTCCTCAGCCTCAATCTTGTGAATAGTCCTTGTTTGGAATCTTGCGTGAACCTCGTAATGACTTGTTTTTAAGTTGTCATCCTGTTACCGGCTGCCAGTTTATCAATCGTTGGTATATTTCAGTTGAGACACTGTTCCTTTACAACAATCGATGCATCTTTTGTGGATCCAGTGCGAGGAGCTTGCGAAAGAAGGAGCTTCAATCGGCAGCTCTCCAGCAGATGTGGTGAAAAAGTGTTCCATCACCATAGCGATGCTGGCCGATCCATCTGTAGCGATATCGGTAAGTATGCCTTTCTGCTGCAGTAATTTCGTCCTGCATGTCTATTCCGGAAAGTGCAGACAACTTGTTTATGTCATGCCATTGACCTTCTCCACAGGTGAGCACCTGTTGAATTTTTCTGAATGAAACTTTGTGGCTGTAAATATTTGAAGTAATTTCTAGTTTCAATTGGCTATGACGATCTAAATACATTGTGTACGAATGAAAATTCTCTGGCTTGATTTGATATTCACCACCGAACCGACGTCAGAAGGATTACGAAGATGTTAAAACAAAATCGTAAATAGCAACTTATCCTCTTGAGCTTTTTCTCTCTATCTTCGTGGTCTTTGGGCTTTTTCTTTCTCGCCTCTTTTTTTCCCGTCTAGTGCACGTGCTGATGAAGAAGGCGGTATGGCTTTAACTGCAGGTTGCATTGGGCCCTGGTGGAGTGGTGGAAGGTATTACCCCTGGAAAAGGATATGTGGACATGTCCACCGTCGATTCCGCGACATCATCTCAAATCGCGAAGGTTGGAGACATTCTGCTTACTAAGTGTTCTACTTGGTATTCTTCAATTGCTATTGTTTGAGTAACTAAGTAAAGATTACTTTTAGCTGAACCTCGCCCTATCTCATGCTCACTTAGAAAACATGGGAGCTCCTTAGTTTGTGTATGCTCATGTCATCATTCGGTGCCGTAGTATGACCTCAGTCTGCACGAGGACACCTGCGACTTATGTTGGCAACAAACTGATGTGGACGTTCTCTGAACAGGCTATTGAAGCAAAGGGTGGAGACTTTCTGGAAGCACCAGTGTCAGGTAGTAAACAGCCGGCCGAAGCGGGTACTCTTATCATCCTCGCTGCGGGCAGTGAGGTATATAATCCTTCTAGTGCATGTCGGTGGTTACCTGCTCAACTACATCAATTTAGTCATTGAGAAGTTAACTCTGGAGTCGGTCTTTGATATTACCCTTCTCATAAAGTATTATTGTTTGCAGTCTTTATTTGCTAAGGTGAAACCAGCCTTCGATGCCATGGGAAAGAAATCCTTCTTCCTGAATGACGTGGGTAGTGGTGCCAAAATGAAACTGGTTGTCAACATGATTATGGGCAGGTACCTTTTTGTAACCACTGTTGCTTTTGTTATTCTCTTGATGTTAAACGACGTAACAATTTGTGGAATTCTGTTTTTTGAACACATTCTTCAAAACGTCAGGCTGACGCTAACAGCATCAATTGGCATCAATTGGCAGCTTTGCTGTTGTTGAATATCCAAAATGTTTTCTATCATTCTATGGTCGTCGTGACTGGTTCACCTAGTTCTATACGGGACTAAACAAGGTTGTGATTTTGTTGGCTCAATAGGTAAGTCTGAAGAGTGACCTAATTAGATTGTCTTTGTTGGTTGGCAGCATGATGACGGCTTTCTCAGAAGGTCTAGCGCTGGCAGACAAAGCAGGACTAAGTCAACAAACTCTCCTTGAAGTTCTGGCAAGTACCTATCCTCTCAGTTATTGTAATGCATGCAACATCGTGGATTTTGATCATATCTATCGTACACAGAAGTCATATAACTAGAGCAATTAGAGTCCCGCGGGGTTTTGCTCACTCCTTATACCCGCTGTATGTGTTACCTTGTGCAGGAGCTAGGTGCCATCGGTAATCCAATGTTCAAGTTGAAAGGTCCATCCATGATTAGCGGAAAATGTCCCACGGCATTCCCACTGAAGCATCAACAGAAGGATATGCGTCTGGCGCTAGCTTTGGGAGATGAAGTTGGACAGTCAATGCCTGTAGCAGCTGCAGCTAATGAGGTGATCACTCTTTTAAACTTCTATGTGTATTATTTACATGGTAGTTACACCCCTAAATTGACTTCCACCTACCTTATTAGGCCAACTGTCGTTGTCCACAGTGTAAGACTTCAAAATAATCAGACACTTTTGTCCCACGCAGATATACAAGAAAGCTCGAAGCCTGGGTTTAGGTGAACAAGACTTTTCATCTGTACATCAAGCACTTACCCAAGAAGCTGCTAACGCATCAGACTCTGCCAAAGCTGCTGCATAGGCAATAGCGCACGGTTGCCTCACAACCCATTTTCGCACAAGCTTCTGCTTGTGGCGTCACCATTTTATTGGGCCGCATCATGCAAGGTCATTTGCATCACGCGTGCCAGAGTATGACTTCACGCATGTCAGATGATGACATACATTCAGCTACAATTTAAAGCTGGAAGGAATGGCAACAGCAGCCCTCAATGATAGAGCTGGATCTTGCAATTGTTAGATTCTAGCTGCGGGATCCCATCTTTGAACCCTGATATATTTTATCATTCATATATATATATATATATACATATGTGTACGTGTATGTGAGTAATGGTTTCCAGATGGCAATTTGCAACCTTGAATGTGATACCAAACAATGCTTTTAAACTTTTTGTGCAATTCTCTAACATTTGGCAATGCGGAACTATGTTCTCGAATATTTCCAAATAAGACCTATTCAAAAGTTCCAGAAAACGAGTATCAAACCTAGGTGAATTACTAATATTCGTTATGACTTGTACAATTTTTCATTTTTTCGAATTTAGTTCATTCAAAAATAAAATTGAAGAGGAAGCTCTTCTGTATATTTACAGGGTATGTTGGTAGTGTGCTCAGATGCTGGTTGATAATTTTACACGTCTACACCAGTTTTGTAATGAGTAACACTTGACTATGAACTCTGTTATTTGTTATTCAAAGTCAGAAACACTACAAGAAACTCTGGTCTGTATAATTCTATGCAATCTGAAGAAAAGAAAGGAAAAGCAAATTCTATGCAATCTGAATAAAATTATAATTTAATTAACATAAAAAATTCTTAACTACAACTTCTCAATTTTAGCCTTAATAAAACTTATGATTGTTTCTTTTAATAAAAAAATTCAATCAACCACAAGGTTTCTTGTAATCAGTAATAGAACTTGCTTCAAATACAATAGGTGTAACCAAAGTCGAGTTATTGCTTGTGATTTCTATTTAAACGTAAAAATTTATATGAGATAGTATTTATAAGAATAATATCATTACATTTTTTTAAATTTTAATCTTAGGAATATAAAATTATGTGATTTATAATTAATAAAATAAATTAAAAATATTTTTTTTGTAGATTATTTAATCATTGTATTCAAAGCAATATTTAGATTTTTTAAGATATTATTTTAATATGAAACCTTGGTTTATATCCTCTCTTATAGTAATAACAACAATAATCTCAAGCAAGAGCTAATTTATGTAGTTAGTGTTATTTTGGAAGAACACCAAATTAAACACTTCCTTTATCCAATGTGACTATGTTTCCAATTTCTTATATGTAATGTAAGATAGTTATTTATTCATTTATTTATTTTATTTTTTAATCAAGCCTTTGTAGTAATTTTGAAGGTACTTATCTGAGAAGGTCACCATCTTTTTATCTTTATTAATTGGAAGTAAAAGGTAAAATTAAAAATTAAAACTAAAAAATTGGCTACTAAACAATGATCTCAACAATTAGATTTTGTTTTTCAAGGCTTAAAATTGTAAAAAAATTTATTTGATAAAATTTTTACTTTGATTTTAGTAGAGAGCTCATCATAATAAGCATAAAGCTTAATATGTTTGACTTAAAATCATCTATATAAGTAATTTATAACTTTGACTTTTGCATTAATTCTATCGATTTAAAATCATTTATATGAATAGTTTAAGTAAATAATAAATTCAATAAAAGTAAAAAAAAAAAAAAGAGAGAGATAAGAATAGGCAAAATTATAGCTTAAGATTTGGCTCAAAATGATGAATTATGAACTTCATATTTGATGGATAGCAAATATACAAAATAATTTTAGAAACATAAGTAATATGTTTATTTCAACTCAAGTCCAAGGTACATGACAAAAATAAAAATAAAACATGATTTTTCTAAGAGAAAAAATAAAAAATAAAATAAAATATCTCTAATAGCACAAACTAATAAAATTAAGAAAAAGAGCCATAAAGAATTTAAAAAAATATAAAAGATTAAATTTATATTTTAGTTATAACTAAATTTATTAAATTTTATTAAATTTAAGTAATGTATATTTTTATATTAAAATTAGATCAATTGATAAAATGATAATTTATAGATAGATGTCAAAAATATAAAATATTAATAAAGATAAAATGAGTATGATAAAAGTAAGTAAATTTGATAATATCTTATGGAAAAGCTCCTCAGAAGCTTTATAAATATGGATTTGAATTTCTAAGTATTTGTAGGAGATTGGTAGATTGAAAACTAATTAATCATTTAGCCACATCTTATACATATTGATTACTTGTTGTATAAGTGTTACAAACATTCATATTTACTCTAATAATTATTTAGATAATAAAAATAGGTAGAAGAAAATAAAAGTAGAATTTTTTTATAATATCTTGTAGATAAGCTTCTTAAAAGTTTCATCTTTATACGTATTTATAATTAATTGATAGGTTGAAATCCAACAAATTTGCCATGTGTTGCATATATTGGTGACTTCTGATACAAATTGGATATGTAGCATACATATATGAAACTTGACTTGTAAGTTAGATATATGTCTTGTAAGTCGAATACATGTTGGAGGTCCTATAGAATGCTGCCACGTAGCTCTTAGTTAGATAGTATATATAGAGACAAGGATGAGGTCTTTCTTACTTTTATAAATTCTTTTCTTGCTTCTAGTTTAGTTTCAAAGGTCTCTAGTTTTGTTGTCTTTTGGTAATAGCTATTTCAATTTCATTTTTAATATATATATTTATTTATTTCTTTTTTGTCATCTTTCTTTGAAAAATATCTTAAAATAGCCAAAGTCATTATTCATCAAGTTCATATCCTTGATAGATTGATAAGAGTATACTTATAATATGTTGTCTTTTTTTGATTAAGAGTGGATTATCCCTTTTTCTTGATAATATACAAGAAGTTATAAATTATTCACTTCTAAATTGATATCGTGTTTATGATTTTTTTTGTTTTTAAGTCCTCTCTTGTATTTATCTTTAGTGCTATTAGATATCTTTGTTTCTATTATATTATTATAGCAAAGCTTCTTGAAATGAAGAATATAATAGCAAAAATATAAAAGCAATTAAAGGAGTTAATGCTTGCAATGCATTAATTCAATTCACCACCTTTAAGAAACAATAAGATTGACAAGAAGTAAAGATATAGAGATGATTGGATTTATTTAATATCTATACCAAATCATGTTACTTTTCTTATGATGGAATATCCTTCAAGTATTAGAAAACAAAAACTAGCCTTCTTTGAAAAGTTTGATGGCATAAGATCAAAGTTTTGAAGATTCATCAATCAAATATAATTAGTGATTGAACTTCAATTCTAAAGCTATTTAAGTTTGGAATCACAAGTTAGATTTATGAAAATACTATTTTTAGCTTCTATTTTATTTTATTTTATTTTTACATAATATAATCTAATATTAGATAATTTGGAGACTTTTTTGATAAAGTTTTGATCAATGTATGAAGAATATGATACAATTCATATTACAACCAACAAGCTTTGTATTTTCTAACAAAACAATTAATTAGTAAAGTTATATGCTTTATAATTTTAACAACTTACAATTGATATCAAGTAGGATGATACTGCACTCAATAGTCAATTTTTTTACAGATCATAATATGATGTAAAGAAATTAATGCTCAATTTATATAATTGTCAAATATTGAGTGAAACAATTAAATTTTTTGTGAAGTGTGATAATTGACTATTTGAATTTTGATATGACAGTTGTAGAAGTGGGCTTTAACATTTTTACAATTCAATGGCAATACCATTGGCTTTTTAATACATATATTTTAAAGTGGAAGTCATACAAATTGATGCAATATGTTTAAAATCTCTTATAGAATAAGAAAAGACTCATTATTATCAAGAAAGGTTGTGCTTATATTATTGCAAATCTGACACTATTCAACATTGTTCAAAAAAATAATACAAGTACAAAATAAAGAGTATGGCTATTAAAAAAGACCATATGTCAAAAAAAAAATTTGTCTAGCTACAATAAGGACCATGCGATTGAAACCTTATACAACATCAAGTGAAGGTCTTATTCTCTCTTCAAAATCCTCTCTTTGTTATAAGATAGAAATTAGTTTAGAATCTACATATTATAAAGCCTTTACTTTGTTAGATTTAGAAATCTTAGCTTATTTTTTAGATGAAGAATTTATTAAAAGATATAGCATAATTTTAGTAAAAAAGAATTAAACCAATATATGTAAAAATTATAGATGTTGTTCATTGATTTTTGAAAATATTATCCATAAAATATTTTTTATAGAAATATAAATTAGTGATTATAATAATTTTATAAAATTTAATATCATTAAATCATTCTCTAATTTAATAATTTTAAATTTATAGTAGCTAAAGGAATATAAACCTCAAATAGATTGAATTTTTTGTAGTCTTGATTTTTTTGTAGAGTATAACTAAGAGTTTTTTCAAGCAAGTAAAAAGTCATAAATCTAATATAGCTAAATTCTTATTTGTAGGTACAAGAACTTTTATGCATGTTGCAGAAAAAAGAACAATTTGAGTTATTTATACCACAACTATTTTTAATACTAAAAATACTTTAAGTAGCATTTCAAGTCAACATTAAGATTATTAGATATTTTTGAAAAAAAAAAATGTAAATATGCTTTTGAAGTATTGTCTTTATGATAGTTCAAATGATCTTTATGAAGGAATTCAATTGCTATTTGGACCAATCTATGATTCATTATAAAATAAGTTAGTTGAGCTTAAGAAATATATTGAAGAAAATATGGCTAAGAATTTCATATGCCATTTTAAATCTCCAACAATATTTCTAATATTATTTATGAAGAAAAAGAATAAATCATTACAAATGTTCATAAATCATCAAGAATTTTTCAAAGATAAGAACTTGATGAATGCAAATAAATAAATACAACATTTTTTAAAGAAAAAAAAGAAATAATATATAAATTAAAAAAATAATTAAAATAACTATTGTCAATAAACAATAAAATTAGAGACCCTTGAAACTAGATTAAAAACAAAAACTGAAATGATAAGAGTGAAAAAGTCCTTATTCTTGCCTTTATATATACTATCTAATTAAGAATTATATGGCGACATTCTATAGGATCTCTAATACGTGTCAAAATTATAATTTACGTGTCTAACTTAAAAAATAAGCTTCTTATATGTAAGCTACATGTCTAATTTTTACCACAAATCACTAACATATGTAACACATGACCAACTTGTTGGCCAAGTTTTCAACCTATCAATCACCTATAGACATGTATAAAAGCAAAACCATATCTACTAAGCTTCTGAGAACTCATCTATAAGATATTAATAAATTTATTTACTTTTATTTATTTCTTCTTAATTATATGATTTAGATAGTCATTAGAGTAAATATGGATATTCTTAAGAGGACTCAAAAAAATTACCATAAAAAATAGATATCTTCTACCTTTGATTTTCAAACTTCTAGATCAATTAAATCAAATAAAGATCTATACCAAAATAGATCTTTGAAGAATATAAAACTTGATACACTTAAAAAAAAAGATGAATTAAAGACTATGTTATAAACTAGATATAGTTATTTTAAACATAATGTCATACCTTTTGGATTTAAAAATATACCAGTTATATTTCAACATCTTATAAATGATGTTGAGAATTACTAAATGATTTTATTTTTGTTAATTTGATAATAAATTAATCTATTCTAAGAGTACAAAAGACCATAAATTTCATATTCATTGTGTGCTACAAAAACTTAAAAATATAGAATTATATCCTAAGATAAAAAAATATGTATTTTAGATTATTCAAGTTGAATTTTTAGGATACATCATTTTAAATGATGGATTTCCAATGGATCTTAAAGAAGTTCAAACTATCTTGGATTACAAGATTTTTAAAAAAATAAGAAATATTCATTTTTTTTTTGAGTTTTATCAATTATTATTAGATCTTCATCAAGAAATTTTTTAAAATTATAGATCTATTTATGCATTTGACTTATAAAGTCAAACTTAAGTGGAATAAAGAAGCAAAACCATCATTTTAAGCTTTAAAGAGTGCTTTTATTTTTGCACTAATTTTACATTGTATCAAATTTTTCAAGGTATTTTTTATAGAATTAGATGCATCAAATTTTAATTTTGATGTTATATTGTCACAAATATCAATAAATGAAAAACTTTATCCAATAGCTTTTAATTCAATTTTTTTTTTCACAAATAAGATCAACTATAAGATCTACATCAAAAAACTTCTTGTAATTGTAGATTCATTTTAAATATGATGCTATAATATAGAAGGTAATTTTAATTTAATTATTGTGAATAAAAATGATAAGAATTTTAAGAATTTCATGTCAACATGTGTTTTGAATTTTTACCAAGCTTATTACAACATATCTTTGTCAAAATTTGAATTTAAGATTACTAATTCATCAAAAAATAATAAATTTTGTCAAATCTCTTTTAAAAACATTCTTATCTTATGCCAAAAGTAAGACATACAACTTTTGATTAAAAAAAAATAATTACCTTCAAGCCAAAACATTTTCATCTTTGAGTGATAAAATCAATACTAACTGTTGATTCAAAGTTTTTTAAACAAATTCAGTTAAGTATGTCTTTTGATTTACTTATTTGTGAAATTTATAAGAATTCTTCTAAATCTCTTGATACCTCTAAGTTTGAATTTAAGAACAATCTATACACCCATGGTCTTTTATTTCTATAGATTATATGATAATTCAAATCTAATTTCAAATTCATATGACTCTATATTTGTGATAATAGACCATTTTACTAAGATGACATATTCTATATTATATATAAAAATTATTACAAGTAAAAAAAAACAACCAATTTTTTTTTATAACATCTATTGCTATCATGAAATATTAAGGAATATTATATTTAATAAAAGAGCCTAATTTTTACTAAGATTTTGGAAAATCTTTTTTAAGATATTGAAGGTAGGTATAAATTTTTTTCAATTTTTTACCTTCAAATTAATGGAAAAAAAAATAAATGAATGAAATTTTGAAGTTATATTTGTAATGTACCACCAACTATCATCAAGATGATTAGATAATTATTTGCTATTGGCAAAGTTTTCTTATGATAATACAATACATTCTTTTACTCAATAATTATCTTTCTTTGCGAATTATAATTTTCATCTATAACTTAATATTTAAAATTTTTCAAAAGTTGATAATCCTATAATAAAAGATTTGATAAATTATCTTTTAGAACTACATTCAATAATGAAGGCACAATTAAAGGAAGCTCATAAATGACAAAAAATCAATGCAAATGCCTATTGTGAAGAACAACTTGTCATGGACCTATACATTTATCTCACTAGTTACTTATACGATTAGGTAGAAGTAGATAAATATAGATTAGTTTCATAAAATCTTTTAGATAAGCTTTTTAGAAGCTTTATAGACATAAATTTGACTTCAGATATATTTTTAGGTTAAAAACTTGGCCAACAAGCTAATCACATCTTAATAGCTTATGGAACAAGTTAACTCTATGTAGTAGCTTGTAGAACAAGCTAACTATGTAGTGCATACATTAATAACTTGCATTATAAATTAAGACATGTGGTTAGCATGGTCAACATGTTTTAGAGGTCTTATAGGACATTGCCACATAGCTTCTAATTATAAGTATATAAAGAAGCAAGAATGAAGCCTTCTTCACTCTTGTCAATGCCGTTCTAGTCCTTAGTCTTATTTCAAGACTTTCTAGTTTTCTTACTTTAGGCAATAGCCATTCTAGTTAATATTACATTACCTTTGGAGTGACTTTTTAGTTTTCTTTAGTAACACTAGAGTATATTGAGGATTCTCTTTTTTTGAGATTCATGCCCTTGACAGTTTGATAAGAGTGCTAATATATTATTTTTATCTTATTTTAAAAATAAATGGATTATCTCACTTTTATTATTGTATTTTAAAGGTTGCGGACTATCCACCTTTTAAACAAAAAAAATCTTGTTTTCTAACACTAATCTTTCCTTGAAGAGAGTGGATTATTCCTCTTTGTAGAAATTTTTATTAAAGGTTATAAATTACCCCCCTCTAATTTAACTTTTTTGGATTTGTTTGAGTTGCCTATGGAAGAAAATATTATTGATGCTACTCTTAGCCAAAATCAGAGTAGATTTGTAACTATTGTAGATCTTTATGAGCTTGCTAATATTCTTAGAATGAAAATCTCACATATTTTTAACGTGAATCATGGAGGTACTATTCCTATGCCTATAGAAGAAGTTCAAAGTCTGTGGCAAGAAGTTGTACAATTGAAAGAAGCAAGTAGATTGACCTTGTAACCAAATCCAAAGAATTTTACTTCTACAAATATGATAGGAATAAGGATTAGTATGCTTGAGAAGTTTGATGGAATAAGATCAAAATTTCGAAGATTTTTGCAACAAATCAAGCTCTATCTAAGATTGCATCCTTTCCAATACCGTGATGGATTTACTCAAGTTGGATTCATAGATACACTTCTATTAAGAAGTGCTCTCTTTTCATGAGCACCTTTATTAGAAAAAATATTTGTGACTCTTTTATGATTTGAATTCATTCCTAAAAGTGTTTATGGCCACATTCGGAGAAAGTGATTGAAAACAAGTAGCAGAGACTAAACTCTTATCTTTATGACAAAGATCATAATCAGCCACTACATATGCTGATGAATTCCAAAACTTGGCTTGCGATTTGGACTCGAATGACAAAATACTTATCAATCAATTTTGATATGGATTGAAGGATAGTATCAAAGATTTTTTTTATTAACAATGTCAAAAGTAAAATCTTTGGAATAATTTATTGCTCAAGCCATTGCATGCGATAATTGATTACTTAAAAGACATTAAGAATAAAGACTTGGCTCAAGGAGAAGAAGTCAAGTAATGGCAACAACTTCCAAATTCTTTGAAATGTACTCATCAAGGTTGAAACCAATTTAAATTGATATAATACATTTTAAATATCTCATAGAGTAGAAAAAGACTCGACGTCACCAAGAGGGTTTGTATTTATATTATAGAGAAGCTAAGCACATTGCTCAAAATTATCTAAAAAAGCAACGTAATTACAAAATGAAGAGTACAATTATCAAAGAAGATAATATATTGGAAAACGAGTTTCTCCAGCTATAATATAGACCGTGCAACTAGAATCATGTGCAACACCTAATAAAGGTCCTATTTTTTCATCAGATCCCTCACCTTATTTTATAGTAGATGTATATTTAGGACCTAAAAATTACAAAGTCTTTGCCTTATTAGATTCAGGAGCCTCAGCCTGTTTTTAGATGAAGCTTTTGTCAAAAATAAAAAAATATCTTTAGTCAAGAAAATTAAATCCATACATATAGAAGTCATAGATGGTTGTTTATTGTCTTTTAGAAATATTATTCATGAGATTTTTTCTTTAGATGTAACAATTAAAGATCACAACAATATAATACTATTTAATATAATAAAATCTCTCTCTAATTCGATTATTTTAAGGATATTGTGGTTAAAAAAATATAACCTTTAAATAGATTAGATCACTCATAACCTTAACTTTTCTGGTAGTATAATCCAAGATCAAATTAGTGAAATAAAAGCATAAAAGTCTAATACATCCAAACCTTTACTAGTAGGTGCGAGAGCTTGCATGCATGCTACAAAAGAAAGATCATCTTTTGCTATATATACTACACTCATTTCTAATGGTCAAAAGATGTCAAAAGATATTCCTAGCTAATATCAAGAATTCCAAGACGTTTTTGAACAAAAGAATGTAGATATTCTTCTAAAGCATCAACCTTATGATTGTTCAATTGATTTATAAGAAGGAGCTCAACTACCATTTGGACTAATCTATAACTTATTGCAAAATGAATTGGCTGTATTAAAGGGATACATTGATGAGAAATTGACAAAGAACTTCATATGCCATTCTAAATCTTTAGCTGGGACTCATATCTTATTTTTGAAGAAGAAAGACGGATCTCTGCTGATGTGTGTGGATTATCGAAGATTCAATAAGATCACCATCAAAAGTAGGTATCCTTTTTCTTTGATTTCAAGACTTCTTAACCAACTCAATCAAGCAAAGATCTATACCAAAATAGATCTACGAAGAACATATAACTTAATTCATATCAAAAAAGGAGATGAATGGAAGACTTCTTTTTGAACTAGATATGAAAATTTTGAATATAATGTCATGTCTTTTGGACTCACAAATGTACCGGCCACTTTTCAACATCTTATGAATGATATTTTTTGTGAATTTTTAGATGATTTTATCATTTGCTATTTAGACGATATTTCAATCTTCTCTAAAAACACAGAAGAACATGAACTTCATATTTGTCGTGTATTATAAAAACTTAGAAATATAGGATTATATGCCAAGTTGAAAAAGTATGTATTCCACACTACTCAAGTTGATTTTTTAGGATACATCATTTCCAACAAAGACCTTATAATGGATTCTAAGAAGGTCCAAACTATTATAAATTAGAAGATTTTAAGAATAGTATGAGATGTATAATACTTTTTGGGCTTTTTTAATTACTACCAAATCTTCATCAAGAACTTTTCTTAAGTTGCAGCTCTATTTACATGTTTGATTTGTAAAGACAAACTTGAGTGAAATAAAGAAATAGAAGTATCATTTGATGCTTCAAAGAAAGAATTTACTTTTGCATCAATCTTGTATTGCATTGACTTTTGTAAGGTATTTTTTATTGGTAAAAAATACGTCAGACTTTGTTATAGGTGCCATATTGTCACAAATAGGAACAGATGATAAACTCCACCCAATAGCTTTTCATTCTAGGAAATTTTAAGTAACCAAAATTAATTATGAGATCCATGACAAAGAGCTCCTTGCAATTATGTATTCATTTTAAGAATGGTGTCATTATCTAGAAGGCACTTCAAGTCCAATTATCATGTATATGTATCATAAGAACCACGAGTATTTCATGTCAATACATATTTTGAATCGTTGTCAATTCTGTTTGAGCATGTCTTTATCCAGATTCAATTTCAAGATTATTTATTGACCCAAAGGTCTATCTGATGTCCTTTCTAGATGTTCTTATCTTACACCAAAAGAAGGAGATGCATCTTTTGATCAATGAAGAACGATTCTCTTAAAGCTCAAGCATTTTCATCTTCGAGCAATAAAATCAATATTGATTGTTGATTCAACCTTTATCAAGCAAATCCAATTAGATGTGTCCTCTGATCCGCTTATTCATGATAACAAGAATCTTTCTTCTAAGTCTCATAATATTTCAAAGTTCAAATTCAAGAATAACCTTCTCTATTTCAAAGGACATCTATATGTTCCAAAAAGAGAAGCATGTTTACGTGTTCTTCAAGTATGTCATGACTTTCCAACAGCAGGATATTTTGGATACAAGAAGACTTTAGAGCTTATATCTAGAGATTTTTGATGGTCGTAAATATTAAAGGCGATAAAAGACTTTGTACAATCATGTGATACTTGTTCAAGATCCAAAACTCCTCGTCATCGATCTTATGGACTTTTCCAACTATTACCAATTCTAGAATAACCATGGTCTTTCGTTTCAATAGATTTTATCACAAATCTTCCAATCTCAAGTTCATATGAGTCCATATTTGTAATCGTAGATTGCTTCACCAAAATGGCACATTTTGTACTATGTACAAAATCTATTTGAGGTGAACAAATAACTAAGCTTTTTTTTGATAATATCTATTGCTATCATGGATTATCAAAGGATATTATATTGGATAGAAAGAATCAATTTATATCAAGATTTTGGAAAATTTTATTCAAGATTCTAAAGGTAGATATAAAGCTTTTTTCAGCTTTTTATCCTTATACTGATGGACAAACAGAACGAGTGAATTAAGTTTTGGAATAGTATTTGAAGTATACCATCAACTATTATCAAGATGATTGGACAACTTTTTTGCCATTGACAGAGTTTGCATACAATAATTTGATACATTCTTCTACTCAACAAACACCTTTATTTGCCAATTATGGTTATCATCTATGACTTGATACTCTTAACTTTTAAAAATTTTATAATCTTGTGGACGAAGTTTTAACAAATCATTTGTCAAAGCTACATGCAATAATGAAGATACAATTAAAAAAAGCTCAAGAACGGCAAAAGACCAATGTAGATGCCTATTACAAGGAGCAATCACAATTCAACATAGGTGATAAGGTATGGTTACATTGTCAAAATATCAAGACTATTGGCCCTTATGATAAGTTAGAATATTGTACGCTGGGACCTTTTTCTATTTATGAATAAATTAATCCTATTACTTATCGATTATATCTATTGGAGTCTATGAAGATCCACCCTATATTTCATATATCCTTTCTCAAGCCATATAAGACACTAAATATCTTAGGAAGAAGACAAATGCCACCTCTTCCTATAGAAGTAGATAATAATCAAGAATTCGAGGTAGAAGTAGTCTTAGATTCAAGGCATCATTGAAGTAGGTTGGAATATCTTGTTCATTGATATGGATATGATCTTAGCAAATGCACATGAAAGCCAACAAAAAATCTTACAAATGTAATAAAGAAGGTTGAGGCCTTTCATCGATGACATCCATCAAAACTAAATTAAAGAATTACAAAGATCCATGAAAGATGATGACTACTCCTTGTGGAATTCATTCCTAGAAGAGGGGGTAATATCATGGACATATGCATTTACTTCAATAGTGACTTATATAATTAAGTAGAAGTAGATAAATATAGATTAATTTCATAAAATCTTTTAGAAAAGCTTCGTAGAAGCTTTATAGACGTGAATTTGACTTTAGATGTATTTGTAGGTTAAAAACTTGGCCAACAAGCTAATCACGTCTTGATAGCTTATGGAACAAGTTAACTCTATGTTGTAGCTTGTGAAACAAGCTAACTATGTGGCGCATACATAAATAACTTGCCTTGTAATTAAGACATGTAATTAACAAAGTCAACATGTTTTGGAGGTCCTATAGGATATTGTCACATAGCTTCTAGTTATAAGTATATAAAGAGGCAAGAATGAAGCCTTCTTCACTCTTGTTAATGCCGTTCTAGTCCTTAGTCTTGTTTCAAGACTTTCTAGTTTTCTTATTTTAGGCAATAGGCATTCTAGTTAGTATTACATTACCTATGGAGTGACTTTTTAGTTTTCTTTAGTAATACAATAGTGTATTGAGGATTTTCTTTCTTTGAGATTCATGTCCTTGAAAAAATCTCAATTTGATGTTAATGATAAGATATTATTACTTTGTCATAATATTAAAACTAGCCAATTTCTAATAAGTTGAATTACCATAAAAATGAACTATTTCTTATTTATAAAAAAATCAATTTAATTGTCTACTGATTACATCTGTTAGAATTTATGAAGATCTATCTTATATTCTACATATTTATTTTTAAATTATATAAGATAATAAATAATGAAGAAAGAAAATAAATGCCACATCTTCTTATAAAAATATATAATAATAAAGAATTTAAGGTAGAAAGAATCTTAGATTCAAGAGAATAGTGATTGAAGTTGCAATATCTTGTTTATTGATATGCATATGGTATTAATAATTACACATAGGAACCAATCAAGAATCTTATAAATGCAATAAAAAATCAAAGATTTTTATCAATGATATTTATTAAAACCAAGATGAAGAATGAAGTAATTAATTGTTATAAAAGAAAAAAATATTCAATTGCATCCTATTATCTATCTTTAATTGTGGTTTTTTATTTTTATAATGCTAAAGAAATGAAAAATCCAAAATTAGTAAATTTAATTTAAGAGCTATTATTTATTGAGCTATTGAATGAATCATTATAATTTTCAATCTTTAAGACAATGTAATAGAGATAAAGACCTTTAAAAATAAGATTTTTCTTGAATAAATGGCAAGATGTATTGCATTTAATATCAAAATCTTGGAAGAAACTCTAGATATTTATTGATACTAGTAGAGGTAAAAACAACTCTTGATGGTATTACAAAAGTTTTATTTGAAAGAAGTTACAAAGGCTTCAACAACAATCAAATATTAGAATGATATTTCTACCTTCGTATGAGTGTCAAGGACAAGAACTCGATGAAAAAACAATTCAGACAAGTGAGCCTTCACTCAAAGAGAGGTAACAAAATATATATAAACAAGTATATATATTGAAAGAGGAACTAGAATGGCTATTGCCAAAAGACAAGAAAACTAGAGACCCTTGAAACTAGACTAGAAGCATGAAAGAAGTTGACAAGAGTGAAGAAGCCTTCACTCTTGTCTCTATATATACTCTCTAACTAGGGGCTACGTGGCGACGTTTTATAGGACCTCCAATATGTGTTGACTTTGTAGGGCACATGCCTTGACTTACAAGGTAAGTTTTTCTACGTGTGGGCCACATAGTTAGCTTGATCTTCAAGCTAACAACATGTGTGGCACATGGCCAACTTGTTGACCACGTTTCTAATCCAAAAAGTCAATTAAAGACACCTATGAAGTCAAGGCAGCGTCTAGAAAGTTTCTAAGAAGCTTCCATATTAAATATTATAGAATTAACTTACTTTTACGTACTTTTATTTACTTCTACCTATTTCTATATGTAATTATTAGCTTACATGATTATGGCCGTGACATTACCCCCCCCTTCTAGGGACGAGTTCCATGAGGAGCCGTCATCATATGTTGAGGAAATCTATGATGCGACGAATTGTATTCGCCACATACTCTGATCTCTGTTCTCTTCGTAGATGATTGATAGGGCCTCTCAACCATCGATAGTGTCCCATATCAGGGCAGGAAGACCACCCAGTTATTTGATCATTGTTGAAGCCTTCATAACTTCCTTCGAATAGAATATTTGGAACACCATCAGGAGTTGTTCCTTCCTCTAGAAAAATCACCAAACATCAGGAGTCCCTTCCCAAATCGTGATACCAAACGCGTTGTATCTCACCATCGATTCGAAGAAGAACATGTCGTTCTTGAAGATCTTCATCTCGATTGCATCGTCTTGAAGGTTGTGACAATCGTAATGTCTCATCCGGCAGGTCAGCAAATGAAGGCTCTTGAGTTGAATCTGCTAGTTGTTGGTTCTCCATCTCCTGAGCGCCACTACTACAACGAAGCTACGAACAAGAATTGAAAGTAGAATGTTATCTTGCCTAGATGTTGTTTCTTTTATAAAGAAGGTTTTTATCTTGGTTTTGATGGATGTCGTCGATGAAAAGCCTCTACCGGCTTTGCTCCATTTATAAGATTCTTTATTGGCTCCCATGTGCGTTCACTAATACCATATCCACGCCAATGGACAAGATATTCTAATTTATTTCGGCGTCACCTTGAATCTAAGACTTCTTCTACTTCAAACTCTTCATTATTGTCCACTTCTATAGGAGGAGGTGGAGCTTGTCGTCTTCTTGGTATGTCCATTGTCTTGTATGGTTTAAGAAGAGACACGTGGAATACTGGGTGGATTTTTATTGACTCTGGTAGATCTAAACGATATGCAACTGGATTGATTTGTGCAGAAATAGGAAATGGTCCCAGCCTTCGATAGTCCAACTTGTCACAAGGACAAGTGGTCTTGATATTGCGACGAAGTAGCCATACCTTATCACCCAAGATGAATAATGGTTGTTCCTTTCGATAGACATCCGCATTGGCTTTTTGTTGTTCTTGAGCCTCTTTTAACTACGCCTTCATCGTTGCATGTAGCTCTGATAAATGAATTGCCAAATCTTTCGCAGCAGGATTATCAACTTTTGAAAAGTCAAAAGTATGAAGTCGTGGATGATAACCATAATTAGCAAAGAAAGATGTTTGTTTTATAGAAGAGTGTACCGTGTTATTGTAAAAAAATTCTGCCAATGGCAAAAGAGTTGTCCAATCATCTTGTTGGTAATTAATGGTACATCTTAAATATTGCTCCAAAATTTGATTAACACGCTCCGTTTGTCCATCAGTTTGAGGATGGAATGCCGAAGATAGTTTTATATCCACTTTAAGAATCTTGAAAAGAGTCCGCCAAAATCTTGATACAAATTGAGTTCCACTATCTAATATAATATCCTTGGGTAATCCATGATAGCGATAGATATTGTCAAGAAAGAGCTTAGCTGTTTCTTCACCTATGATAGATTTTGTACATGGTACAAAATGTGCCATCTTGGTAAAACGATCTATTATCACAAATATAGAGTCATAAGAACCTGAGATTGGAAGATCTATGATGAAGTCCATAGAAACAGAAGACCATGGTTGTTCTGGAATGGGTAATGGCTGAAGAAGTCCAAAAGGTCGATGACGAGGAGTTTTTGATCTTGAGCAAACATCACATGATTGTACAAAATCTTTAACTGCCTTTCACATTTGAGGCCACCAAAAATCCCTAGATATCAGCTCCAAAGTCTTATTATATCCGAAATGTCATGCTGCTGGGAAGTCGTGACGAGCTTGAAGAACACGTAAACGAGCTTCTCCTTCTAGAACTTATAGGCGTCCTTCGAAATAGAGTAGGTTGTTCTTGAATTCAAATTTAGATGGATCATGAGATTTAGAAGAATTGTTCTTAATATCATAAAGAAGAGGGTTTGAAGACATACTTAACTGGACTTGCTTGATAAAAGTTAAATCAACAGTCAATGTTGATTTTATTGCTTGAAGATGAAATTGCTCCAGCTTCAAGAGAACCATTCTTTGTTGCTCAAAAGCTGCATTTCCTTCTTTTGGTGCAAGATAAGAACATCTAGACAAGGCATCGGATAAACCTTGTTGTTTTCTTAGCCAATAAGTGATGATGAACTCGAATCTTGATAAAGACATGCTCCAACGAGCTTGGCGACGATTTAATACGCGTGCTGACATAAAATATTTGAGGTTCTTGTGATCCGTATACACGATGACTGGACTAGAAGCGCCTACTAGATAATAACGCCATTCTTGAAAAGAATCCACAATTACAAGAAGTTCTTTGTCATGGATCTCATAATTAATTTTTGCTCCTGAGAATTTTCTTGAATGAAAGGCTACTGGATGAAGTTTGTCATCTATTCCCATTTGTGATAAAACCGCACCTAGAGCAAAGTCCGATGCATCTGTTTCCATAAAGAATGCTTTGGAAAAATCAACACGATACAAGATTGGTGCAGAAACAAATGCTGTCTTCAAAGATTCAAAAGCAACTTCCGCTTCTTCATTCCAT
This sequence comes from Physcomitrium patens, assembly GCF_059467195.1. Lineage (NCBI taxonomy): Eukaryota > Viridiplantae > Streptophyta > Bryopsida > Funariales > Funariaceae > Physcomitrium > Physcomitrium patens. Next base: position 8,854,842 of record NC_143432.1, read on the forward strand.
TGGACTTTGTCTTTACAAGTCAAACGTGTAAGTGGAGCTACAACTCGAGAGAAGTCTTTGATGAAGATCTGATAGTAGTTGGTAAATTCCAAAAAATATTGGACATCTCTTACCGTTTTTGGGGTCTTCTAATCTATAATAGTTTGAACTTTCTTAAGATCCATCATAAGTCCATCATTTGAAATGATGTAACCTAAGAAATCAACTTGAGTAGTGTGGAATACACACTTTTCTATCTTGGCATAGAGTCCTGCATCTCTTAATTTTTGTAACACATGACGAATATGAAGTTTATGTTCTTCTGGATTCTTAGAATAGATCAAGATGTCGTCTAGATAACATACCACAAAATCGTCCAAAAACTCTCGAAAAACATCATTCATTAGATGTTGAAAAGCTGCTCGTTCATTTATAAGTCCAAAAGGCATGACGTTGTATTCAAAATGTCCATACCTAGTTCGAAACACAGTCTTCTATTCATCTACTTCTTTGATGCGTACTAGATTGTATGCTCCCCGAAGATCTATTGTTGTATAGATCTTAGCTTGATTCAGCTGATCAAGAAGTCCAGATATTAAAAGTAGTGGATACTTGTTCTTCATGGTAATCTTGTTGAGTCCTCGATAATCAACACACATCTACAATGATCTATCTTTTTTCTTCACAAATAGAATTGGAGCTCCTGTCGGAGATTTAGAATGGCGTATGAAATTCTTGGCTAGATTTTCTTCAATATACTCCTTGAGTTCAGTCAACTCATTTTGTGATAAACTATAGATTGGTCCGAATGGCGGTTGTGTTCCTTCTTGAAGGTCAATTGAGCAATCATAGGGACGATGTTTCGAGAGTGTATCCGCATTCTTTTTTTCAAATACATCTTGAAATTCTTGATATTGGCTTGGAATGCTACCTGAAGTCTTTTCACCAGTAGAAACGAGTGTAGCATAAATAATGTATGGTGATTCTTTCATAGTAGCATGCAAGAAAGCTTTTGCACCTATAAATATGGATTTAATTGAACTAGATTTATGACTCTCTACTTGCTTAACTACACTGTTAGTTATACTTTTAGAGAAAGTAAGAGTTCGGGAAATCTAGTCTATTTGAGGGTTGTATTTTTCTAACCACGATAAACCTAAGATGACTGGATTAGAGGGAGATCTAATGATATTAAATACTACAAAACTATTATGAATATTGATTATTACTTCTATAGGAAGGGTTTCATGAGTAATATCTCCAGAAGACAATGAATGACCATCCATGACTTCTACATGAACAAGTTTGGTTTTCTTTACTAAAGATATGCTATATCTTTTAGTAAATTCTTCATCTAAAAAACACGCTGAGGCTCCTGAATCTAACAAGGCAGAGACTTTGTAATGTTTAGGTCCTAAAATAATATTTAATATAAAACAAGGTAAGGGCTCTGAGGAGAGAATAGGACCTTTACTAGAAGTTGTGCAAGGTTCCAACCGCACGGTCCCTATTGTAGCTGGACAAACTCGTTTTCTGACATATTATCTTCTTTTACAGCCATACTCCTCATTTTGTGATTGTGTCATTTCTTTGGACAATGTTGAGCAGTGTGCTTTGGTTCTCCGCAATATAAACATAATCCTTCTTGACGATGACGAGTCTTTTCTTGCTTAGTAAGAGGTTTGAAACGTACTGCATCAATTTGCATATCCTCTACTTCCGAATGTATGTGTTGAAGAGGTGTTGGTATTGCCATTGAATTATAGTAACGTTGAGGTCTACTTGTACGGTTCTCAGATCGGAATTCAAAAAGGCGATTGTCACACTTCACAGCAAAGTTAGTTGCTTGACTCAATGTTTGAGGATCAGGTAAGTTGAGCATTAATTTTTTTACCTCATATTGTAATCCACAGAGAAATTGGCTAATAAGTGCAGCATCATCCCACTTGATATCAGTTGCAAGTTGTCAAAATTGTGAAGCATATAATGTTACTGATCGATTGCCTTGTCGTAAATTACGGATCTTATTGGTTGCAACACGAATTGCATCATGTTCTCCATACATGGATCGAAACTCCACCAAAAAAGCCTCTAGATTATCCAATATTGGATCTCGTCATTCAAGAAAAGATGAAAACCATGATAGTATTGAACCTGAAAGAAGCGTACTAATGAATCTAACTTGTGATCATGGAATTGGATAGCTTCGGGGTTGAAGTTCAATCACAAGTTGCACTTGATTGATAAATCCTCGAAACTTTGATCTGGTGCCATCAAACTTCTCGGGTAGGATAATTCTTGGTTCTCTAACAATTGAAGGGCGTTCCACCATAGGAGAAAGGACATGGTTTGGTGCAGATGTTGAAGCAGCTCCAACCATTTCTATATCTTCACTTCCTGCCAATCTTGTTGCTCCTTGTGGTGGTAAATTGAGTTGATGCATTGCAAGCATTAACTCCTTCAATTGCTCTTGCATTTATGCCATTGTACTCTTCATTTCAAGAAGTTCTGCCATGATAACACTTAGAAGAGAGAAGATATCTAATATCACTCAAGACAAATAGAAGAGAGGACTTGCGGACAAAGAAAATACTAAAGACAATATCAGTTGAGAAGAGGGTAATCCGCAACTTCTAATACGCTTATATCTTATCAAGTAAAAGAGGTAATCCACTCTTAATCAAGATTAGACAAAGCTTTGATATTGTAGGTGTACTCTTGTCAATCTGTCAAGGACAAGAACTCGATGAAAAAACAATTCAGACAAGTGAGCCTTCACTCAAAGAGAGGTAACAAAATATATATAAACAAGTATATATATTGAAAGAGGAACTGGAATGGCTATTGCCAAAAGACAAGAAAACTAGAGACCCTTGAAACTAGACTAGAAGCAAGAAAGAAGTTGACAAAAGTGAAGAAGCCTTCACTCTTGTCTCTATATATATTCTCTAATTAGGGGCTACGTGGCAACGTTTTATAGGACCTCCAATATGTGTTGACTTTGTAGGGCACATGCCTTGACTTACAAGGCAAGTTTTTCTAAGTGTGGGCCACATAGTTAGCTTGATCTTCAAGCTAACAACATGTGTGGCACATGGCTAACTTGTTGACCACGTTTCTAATCCAAAAAGTCAATTAAAGACACCTATGAAGTCAAAACAGTGTCTAGAAAGCTTTTAGGAACCTTCCATATCAAATACTATAGAATTAACTTACTTTTACGTACTTTTACTTACTTCTACCTATTTCTATATGTAATTATTAGCTTACATGATTATGGCCATGACAATGAGACACTATCAATAACTAAGAGGACTTATTAATTACTTTTAAAGGAAATAAAGATTAGAATATATGACAAATATAATTTATTATATCTTGAACTTCTTCAACATGAGATCATTGCTCCTTATGATATTTGTCCTTAAAAGAGGAAGTAATGTTACAAACATCCATATTTACTCTAATAACTACTTAAATAATATAAATAGATAGAAATATATAAAAGTAAATTTTTTTTTATAATATCTTGTAGATAAACTTCTTAGAAGCTTTATAGATGTCATTTCACCTTTGTATGTGTCTATAATTGATAGATAGATTGAAAATTTGTCCAATAAGTTGTCCATGTGTTGTACAAGTTGAACATGTAATATAAGTTGAATATGTGGTACAAATATAGGAAGCTTATCTTGCAAGTTAAACACATGCCTTACAAATTGAATACATGTTAAATATCCTATAGAATGTTGCCACATAGCTTCTAATTAATTAGTATATATAGAAGTAAGAGTGAAGTCTTCTTCACTCTTGTCAATTTTTTTCTTGCTTCTAGTTTAGTGCTAAGGGTCTTTAGTTTTACTATCTTTTGGCAATAGCCATTCCGGTTTCTTTTTGGATATATATATATATATACTTATTTCTTTTTTTTTCATCATTCTTTAAAAAATATTTGACTTTTTTATTTGTATTTATTAAATTCTTGTCCTTGATATTAAGTTGGCCATATAGCAAACACATTGAAAACTTACTTTACAAGTTGGATATGTATCTTGGAAGTTAGACACATATAAGATGACCTAGAGGATGTTACTATATAGCTCTTTAGTTAGATAATATATATAAAGGCAAAAATGAGGCCTTCTTCACTCTTATCAATGCCTTTCTTGTATTCTTGTTTCAACTTAAGAATCTCTAGTTTTTTTGTATTTGACAATAAGCATTCTAATTTCTATCTCATAAATATCTTTGATTTGTCTTATTTCTATTTTTGAATACTACAAGAATATATTGCTTCTTCAAAGTTTTGTTATGATTCATGTCTTTAACAATGGAAGACATATAATGTATCTTTCTTGGTATTATTTAATATGCTTACAATAATAGTTAGTAGATAAGTAATACATTTGTAGTAGCTTAAGTTAATATATATAAAATTACAAGCAATTATATTTTTAAAAACACCACTATATAATAGAAAATAAAATCAAGGCTATAATTTTATTTAATTAAATTTTATTAGATTAAAAAACCCATATAAGATACTGAAATTATTTGAACATGAAAAATATTATATTTTATTTTATATAAAATGGTCTTAAATACAATGTAAATAAAAGATGTAATATTAAATATATTTTATAATAATTTGCAATAGCTATAGTTAATAGTAACCATATAAGATTGATTTTGGATCTATAAAAAATTATTTTAGTCCTAAAAAGAAGTATACTTGTGGAATTAATGTATATAAATTTTCAAACTTGGATATGTATTAGTAATAATAGAAAATAAGCATAAAATTTTAGAATATTTATAACATTATATATTTAAATGTATATGATTTGAGATTTATTTTAGATATGAAATATTTTTTTTTAATATTTTAATTGAATATTGCTAGTGATGTTTTTTAAAGAAGAATATCTAAGTTAATAAATAAAATACTTTATGGCATGTAATTAAGAAGCTTTAAAAATTATTTTCGGATAATTTCTAAATTCAAGGATGTCTCTTGAAGGTAGTTGAATAAATAGTGGATTATAGAGAGGTATGTGGTTATAAATTTGTAATAATTTCTTTAGAAAAATAAAATTAATAAAATATTGTTAGATTAGAAAGTTAAATATTATATAATTTATCTATATCATAATAAAATATTATAAATAAATTTACTTTAAAGCCCTAAGATTTAGAAATATTATTTTAATCAATAATATTTAATTATGAAATCATTTTTTTATGTTTTTTTTTATTTAAAATTTAAAATAATCTATAAAATTAAATTAATAAATATACATACCATAAGTTTATATTGTAATTAATTATTAGAATTTAATAATAATTAATCACTTTAACAAGAAACTATAATTCAAATCAATATAACAATCAATAATTTTTAACATTCTTAAATTATATCAAATTCTATACTTGCAAAGTTTGATTTCATTCCTTTCTTTAACATGTTGAAAGACCTCTTTGGCTCATGTATAAAGAATTAAAAATATACCTAATATAGCTAGATCAATCAATAGGTGAAGATATTTTACTAGAGAGTACAATGATATTATTATAGATAATAAAACGGTTTTGAGTTTTTAACTTAGATATATGTAAGTCTTAAGGACTTCAAGATCAAAAAAAAATTAAATTTAAGTCTTCTAAAACTTTGAATAAATTTTTATTTAAATATTTTACATCTCTTTAATTAGATTTTAATATAAAGACTTGTTAAATCTCTACATCATAATTTAATAAGCTTGCAATTCTTACTCTTTTTTCTTTTCTAGGACTTATGTAGATTTTGCCATCATCATTGCTATCATACCATCATCTTGCTATCTTCATAATTGGCCACACTATTTTCTACTCTATAATAGAATTAATTAAATATATAGTAGTATAGGCTATGATCACCTATATTATCTATGTATTTTTTTTTTCTAAAAGACTACTATTAGCTTGGCCATTAGAAGGCCTAAAATAAGTCCTTCTATCAAGATTTATATCCTTTCTTGTATTTAGAGCTAATAGAAGTCTTAGGTCTTCATGAATCTATGAAATAAGTTTCATTTAGTTGGATTTTTGCAAGATAATATTTTCTTGTGCAAACATACCACCAACTTTCTTGCTAATTTTTACTCTATCTATGTATTACCATCTTAGTTTTTTCAAACTTATATTCAACATGTTATGAATTATTTTTATTAAATAAACTTTTATAAAAGTAAAAAATATTTACAAAGTACAAAAATTAAGGATAGTTTCAAACATTTTGAATAAAGTTGTTCAATTTCAAAGTCACATTTTGCAAACTTAAACAAATAAATCTTTAATTTTTTAAAAAATATTTGTTCAAATCTTCAATTTTTGTTTATTGAACTATGAACTAATTTGAGTCTTGATTAGGTCTTTGCAAACATTATAGATTCATGGTAATTCCAAAAAATAAAAATAAAAATAAAAATAAATTATAAATATTTAATATATTTATGAATAAATTATGAATATATATAGATATATATATATTTTAGTATTTTGTGTTATTTGTTTCAAATTGAGGTATTGCTATCATACTTGCCTATTTGCATTTATATCACAAGTTTGTTTTATCTTGCATTAATATTATATTATGATAAAGCATAGGTTTTTCCTAAAAATTATTTAAAAGAAAAGTTTATAATTCTATCAACTACTTTGAATGTAAATTATAAATAAATAAACAAATAAAAATATTTTTGTAAAACTTTGAAGATTTTATAAATATCTATGATTCTAGGTGGAGTTGGATTGTGCCTTGCCTATCTACTAAATTATCAGATAACAAGATGTTGCCTTCACAATTATAGACATCCATTCACGGCATAAAACTTTTCTCAAAGACTTTGGAATTGAACAAGCAAAAACTTGGAAGTAGGAGCTTGAGGAGCATCGATGTCAAACTGGGCAGTCATGATCTTACTGTGGCGTCATGTATTCTACCCTGGTTGTTCAATCATGAGAGTAGAAAGTGAGAATAGAAAGTCTTGATGAACTTCCTCTGTTCTCCCAACTTCAAGGTGGCACATCGTCCCCTCCGAAATGTGAACATCCATCACAAAGTTCATCTTTTCAATGTCACCTGCTCACTGAGATGAATATTGATTACAATCCAAGACGATGCTTTCCTGAATGGAGACAGATGCTGACGAAGAATGCTCTGTCCACAGATGTGCTCAGTAGATGAATAGAAATACACGAGTGCTCGAACAGAATTGTAGCATATGGTGAATAGTTATGTTTATTTGTACCAGCTCAAATTAGTCACACTTAACACAACAAAAAGCCGGAGTTCCTGGTACTACATATTGCATCCTATCTGCAAATCTGGACTCGCTTAGGAATGTGCAGATCAGAGTGGAGGCGTGTACCTTTTAACATCGACATCAAAACTGAGCAATCTGGCGCTAAATTGTTCGTACACTTTACAAACATATGATCCATCTCGATAAAAGAACTCATTTACATATTATCCGGTTGTCAACTGGGCTAATCTTTCACAACTCAAGTGAAGGACTGCCCAAGTGTTTATTACTTCGATACGGTTACAAGATGTCACAATGCTTACTCGTAAGTACGAATAGCAGAACTATATGTCCTCATGAGTATCTATCAGATGACCATTTGACTCGTATACAAGGTGGATACATCAAGGTGAATTTTTCAATCGGCAGAATTTCCGGTCATCTGTCTCCAACGCTGTAAACATTGATGCTGCAATCATTTGATGCAGTAGCAAAGCTAGCAGCACGCCCGTTTGCATGGCAGGTCAAAGACAGGCAGTTAATGGAGTCTGTGTGGTCTCGTAAAGGGGAGTAATCCAAGAACTCAGTCGCCAACTCCGTCGTTTTCGACGTGCTACCACTGGAAGGAAAGATATGTGGCCAGAAAAACAAAGATCCATCCGCACTGCAGCAACATAAGACAAGCATGAGAATCCAAGATAGCTTGTCAGGCACCTAACACATGATTGACAGAAGAAAGTTGTAAACAGACCGAGGGATGGTTCAGAAGTGGTATGACCTTCCAGCGATGATCAAATCTCCGGCAATCTCACAGCATCGCAAAGAGCTCTTAAACTCCTTACTAGCCAGCACAGCACCCGACCGCCTTGTCTGATTCAACACCAATGTTAAACATGCACTATTGAAAAGCACATAGAAAACTTATTTCCCTTGGAATGAACTATAAAATAGTGCCTAAGTTGTATACAAAACAGTAACAGAGCTACAGAAAATTTAGATCCACTGATGCAGACCAGTGAAAAGAAGGTTCATAAACTATTCATCTTTGAAATTTGCATTTTCCCCACGCATACAGAAATTGCGGATTGATTTTGGTTCATTTGTTTTGTTTTGGTTTGTAATGGATAGTTTGGATTCCATACCTCAAGCACACGCAATGAACCGTCGGTTGATGCCGCAACTACTTGATTGACATCATCAGTAAGACGTAATCCTGTGGCAGATCCACCACCACTACACCGCCAAACAGAAGAGGTAGGGTTCCTCAAGTCCCAAGCAAGAATTGTGCCTGCAATTTCATACTCATTTATAGTTTAAACAAGTATTTACGTCTGTGCTCCAATACTGCCACGGCAAAATGAGGTCTAATTGCCCATCATGCTAGAGTGATAGGTTGGAGAAAAGGGCGAATACGACAACAAAAACACGAATTCAAAACCAAGTCCAAGGATGCAGGTAATAATTTTGATAATCTAATTAAGTTACCACGTAAAGCACACTTGCAAGGCACAAATAGAATATGCACTTTGGCTCTTGACGAATACACGAAGACACGTAGACAGAATTAACAAGTCAGCCGGAGCAACCTATGGTATGCTCGGTCTTCAAACTATTTCAAACCTGAAATATAGCGCATCTTTTAAGAACCAAATGATTAATAACAACTTGAGGTCTTCTTTTCCAGCAAAGCAAAAATAAAAATCACAGTAGCGGGAGACGTCATACCATCTTCAGCACCAGAAATTGCGAAGTTTCCTTCAGGCTGGACATCGAGAGACCATACTGCACTATCGTGCTCCAAAAACTCAGCCTCAGGTGCTGCTAGAACAAACAATGCGTCAGCAAGGAATGTAATAGGAAGAAGAACAGATCGACGTGGATCATTCGCAACTACTCACAATGCCAAAAACTTCAACATCACTGGCCGTAACCCCTAATGTTCGCTAACTGAGCTGTAAAACCAAGTAGAGAGGGTTGCAATCAGAATTCGGACAAGGCAAAGCTGGGACAAAACATTCTCTTTTGTCAACGTTTCTGTTGAAAACAAGTTTCTCTATTCAGGAAGCCTTCATGAATTTGTAATAATTACCACCTCACTGCTTACAAAGTCATCACCAAGTCCTGTCAATCAACTTCAAGTCTTTGGAGAAGAGGCACTGCCACTCAAATATCACATAATCATCACCTGCAGTGCCCGCAGCCCAGCTCCCTCGACCTTCACCGATTGACCAGAGTTTCAATGTAGAATCCCACGAGGCAGTCAGCATTCGCTCGCTACTGCTGCTTGACATTCGCACACAAGACACTGTCTCATCATGCACTCTCATCTGTCAAAACACCAAATATCTCGTAAAATTCAAGTCGATGGGAGCTTCAAGAAAGTAGTGCTCTTCTAGTCGTTCATAGCAACTCTACACAGCGAAATGACCATACAACTAACATATTGATAAGGCATGCAGTCAAAGCAAGTTTCAGTGTTGACAAGGACCAATGAAGGTAGCAAAGTTCACGATTCACTTTGCAATAGGGTGGATTGTAATAGCACTTAAAAGAAGGCCTGTTCATTGCAAATATTTATGCTAAGAAAATGGCAGTAGCGCAAAATTGTGAAGGTTCACCTTGCTAAGAGCTCGCCCATAGTCTACTGAATACACATAGACGAAATCATCATAGGATCCAGCTAACACAGTCTGCAACAATCAAAATACAATGTTATTGTCGTTTATTTCACTTGACAAGTTACTAGTGAATGCTTCTGTTTAATTTATTTCGAATATATATATATATATCTATATATATATATATATATATATATATATATATATATATATATAAGACCGAGATAGAAATATGAAATATGCCCTACTTAATCTGTTCTTAATTCACTCGACTATTGCCCATGAGGGCTTCATCCATACTTAAGCGATAATCGAAGCTTTTTCCTATAAAGTTTCAACCTCCAGCAGCAACTCCTAAAGGCTACATATTAATTACTAAAAAGAACTGAAAAATAGATACTTAAGGAAAGCATTGATAACACCTAGCTATGCCAGTTGTCTTGCTTCACATCTCTTAAGTAGCAGTTCTATGTTGATGAAAGAAATATGTGACGAAGTACTAACCGGGTAGGCGTCTGAGCTCTTTGCTAGAGCTAGGCATGAGAGTGGCAAAGTTCCAAGCTTTGTTGCTCGGACCTGAAAACCCTCGGAGATCGAATAGACCTGTTGTCGCACACAACACTGTTGGTGCAAGGTAATGAAATCAAGCAGGCCATATGGATATTTATTGGAGAGCTTCAGCCGAACACACCACAAATATGCTACTGGTAGACAAATAAGTTTAAGCGTAAATTAAACAAGCACTACAGAGTAGCACATGAATAACACTAAGCAATACAACTCAAATTTGTGGCATCGTCGGAAGGTGGCCTCCAAAGTTCACCTTTATGAACCCATCCTTGTCGACAGAGTACATAGTTACAGATCCTGAAGCATTTTCTTCTGAGAGGACACATCCATTCACAGGGCTCCGGTGCAATTTTAGACATTGGGGTTCAGAAAGCCTCTGACGAAACATGGAATGCCATGCCATTGTTTCATCAACATTTTCTACATTTTGAAGAACCACACCAGCTTCCGGATAACGCCTTTCTGGTTCAGTATCCTCCAAATTGTCACGCTCGTGACCAACTCTGGTCTCAGTGCTGTTCCGGCGCAATTTACTCGGCAACTGAATCACTACATTTTTAACTACATCAAATGGGTCTTCGGATAGAGCGAAATCTGAACCAGAAGATGAAACTGCAGAATCAATACGCCAATCTGAAACATCTTCAGATTTTCTCCCATCGCTTTCCGCATACTCATCATCGTGATGTCTACCCATGGGACTGTCTTCTGTGTCACTGTCGCTAGTCATGAAATGTGCTTTATTTTTCAAAATTCCGGCTGGGACGGGTGTTCCAGACCTCAACTTTCTGGGAGGCGTCACAAGTGTTGCTTTGGTTGTAAGCTCATCAGAAGGAATCTGAAATTTGATAGAAGAGGCAGAAACAAGGGGAGTCACAGTACCAACATTATCTGATGAAGAGGAGGCAAGAGCCATGATGCGTGACACGAACTCCATACTCAGACCACGAAAACCTTCTGACTTGGCACTATAGTTCGAAAGGGTGTCACTGTTAACAACCATTGCCGTTCTTTTCAGTAACCTGGAAGGATGAGGACTAGTGAAGAGCTGTCTTGGTGCCTGACCAAACTCGTTAATCTGTTCACATGAAAAATCGTACACGTAAAATGTTAAATAAAGGTCACGTGATCAACTCACACAAAATTCATGGAGCAATGTGAAAGAGTTGAAAATTATTTCCATGAAAAAAATTAGCACTGGAAGCTATAAATGGAACCAAAAAGACTGATTTTGGAGAACTAGAGGTCAGAGAATAATCCCATAAAAACTCGAGCGGTACGCAACATTCCTAAAGACAAGTACTGTCAAAAAGAAAGAGTTCCTGGCATTCAGCTGAAGCATCTCAAGATCACCCTCAAAAAAGCAGCTACATAAGATTAAAAATCATTACAAGCAAGAGTCCTCCAAAATCTATTGATATCTGTTATCCATTGTCTGATTCATCTCGACTGCTGCACCATCATAGGATGCACCCATTTGTCAGTCTTAAAGGAAATTCCCACGACTGAGAAGGGGCAAGAAAATATGATCCGTGATACCTGAGCCTCGAGCCCTGCACGCTCAACTGGATCGTCAATGCTATCCAGATCAACTACTCCTTCATACGTTAGAGGATGATACAGGTTGTTTGCAGCCAAAGCAGCCTGCAAGCAATAATTTAGTACTTATCACCGGTGAGAAGCTTAATATGTAACAAGGTAAGGATGTAGTTGAAACAGCTTTGCATGAAAATACAGAAAAAATAAGCATGATAGCAGAAACCAGACGACATAGAATAGAACAGTAGTACAACTAAGATCCGTAATCATTATACTAAGTCCGTACAAAGGAAGAAACATGTTGAGCTCTCAAACCTCTCCTCGTTGTTTGTAACCAAAAATCAAATCTATCCAAGAATGTAGCCGCATCGATACATGCTGACTCTCCAATGCTTGCCGATTCTTAGAAATAAAATCATCAGGATCATTCGCCCTGAAAGTGATTTGTCCCAAAGTAAGCTCCAAAACTCAGCAAAAGTTGACCCAATCATGTATCTTTAGATACCTTAAGTACTATGAAATACTTGCAAGGGAAAGGTTCTCATGAACACAAATTTGCAACTTATTCCTGCTTTATGAAGTGAAAGGAGAGAATTTTACCAAGGGGGCAACTTGACATCACCCACAGGCTCTCCATTCTGACGAATACCCAAGTTCAAACCTTCTCTGAAGTATCAGCCTCACATTTGATCAGAATCCAGTATGCTTACAACCTAACGAGCTAATTACTGTTCTTGAGAAGAAGAAATCACATCCAAGCATTTAGTACATTGAAAGACAAAGTAGAAATGCGAGTGAATACTAACATAAATTTCTGAGCAGAAAAAATATATCATACCTTTTCACTAGGAAGTCAGAAGGAGGGGCGTAAAATTCAGGAATCAGCTCCTTTAGGTCAGCTGGATTGTTAAGTACACTTTCCCAAGACTCTGCTACACTGACGAAGAGGCGATCAGGAGAATCAAACCTGCCATTCTGCCATCCATCTTTCCCAAATCAACACCACTCCCGAGTACAGTTACCACACGTACGTTGTTCATGGTCTTCTACAAGCCACCGAAGAATACTCACTACTAGAAAGGGTTCACACAACCATGTTATATATACGAAGTGCCTTATGCTGCTATATATTGTGTCAATTTCATCAATTTTACAAAGCAATCATTCTCCCGTCTCGAGTTGAGTGAAACACGGGTTTGTAAGTACATCTCTAAACCCTGAAACATAAATGGAAGGAATGATGAGAATAGAAATGGTCTACAAGCTCTGGATGGCATTCACTTTGCGAAAGATAACTAGCTTAGCTTAGCCAGTTTATGCAAGAAGTGCATCACACCATTTAAGATTATGCCACATATGCTTCACTAAAATTAGGTGTGCAGGCTTCAAACCCCAGATTATTTATTTAATTACATTTGATATGTTAACACAATCAAATACCTGAAGGCGAAGCATGTGAGCGGGAGCAGCTCGAACAAGCCAGTAAAGGACATATCTGATCAAGACATAAAAAAGGTTGCCTCAGCCATTCGTTAGAACTATAAACGTCCTCCCATTATCCTGCGTAAATAACCTACATATCACAAGTATCAACATATCCTCGATAACAACAAAAGCCACAGCTTACCCAGGGGTGGAGTAATGAGTTCCATATAAAAACGGAGCCCTTGAATAGTCTTCTTGCGGCATCTACATTGAGATTAACCACCCCAACCATACATGACAGTTTAGTATGGTCTTCGAAGGAAATTTACCATTCCTGCGTCATAATGAGATCATAAATTTCACAGTGATCTCATTCAAACTAATCGACAACCAAGTAAAAGTTGCTCAAGGGATGTGACGCAATTTTCGATAAGCATACTTGTGAGAAGCGTTCCAGGAAAACATCGAGACGTGTAGGGTTAAGAGCTCCAATAGGCTGTCAACACACGACAGTTGAGATAAGCGCACGATGGCCACATGCTGCAATGTCTACATATACCAGAAAAGACAAGGGCCAGAAAGCAAAAACGACCCAATAACTCGAAGGCTAGGAAAAATAACCACCTTGGATAGGTCACGATACACACTTGGATCTGTGAGATCCAATTTAGAACTTTTATAATCACACAATATCCATGGCATGATTGGCCATTGCGTTAGATCACAGAAGCTACGTCCAGCTGCTAAATTGAGATACATCAAATAGTCGTAATTTGAGACAAGCCTTGCCTGGCAAGAATGCATTCAAACCATCAGAATGGAGGATAAAGTGTAGCAAGTCTAGAGCATTAAAATGTATCTCTTCATAAGTAACTGCGGAAAATGTAACACTTCTAAAATTGCCGCTCACAAATTGATAAATGCAAAGATTGCGAAAAGACTTCCGAGGATATTGCATGATTACCGGTCAACAAACACGGTGCATAAAAGAATAAAATACGAAAGTTGACTGGAGTTCAGTGGAAGCACTGTCATTGGTTGAACCAATCTAAGGAAAGACACAAATTCTGATCGTATATTATTTGACCAAATTCGCTACCTCCGTTTTGCAACAGAAAAAGGGTAGAAAAAAGATCGGACCTGCCAGGCTGCAGTGACTCTGTTAAGCCAGGAACTGTCAGCTTCAAGAAGTGATCCTGCAGCGGCAGCAGCACCTGATTGTCCCTGTTAGCACGGGCCCATCAATACAATCATTTAGGATCCTGGTTGGCATTTCGATTCCAGTGTAAATAATATATTGATTCCACTACTGTACCCTTCACTTTCAGATGTGCAGCCTATGTAAATTAAAATTTATTAGGACACTAGCAAAACATTTGGTGTGTCAGTGATAAGATCATTGGCCGCATCATCTCAGAAGCAGAGAAAAGAAAAGGAAAAAGAAAAGGGAAAAAAGAGTAATAGATAGATGAGCAGAGAACTTGATGTATTCTACGAAGCTTAAATAGAATCTACACAAGAACTTGATGGTGCAACCATAGATGACAATTTATCACTAAACGTTTAGGCAAGCAGCAGATGCTCCATTATAACTCTGATCAGATTTAGGAGTAGAGATGCGGCTGCTACCAGTCCCACAAAACATGGGATCTTCCAGGAGTGAGAATAAGTGTTTACCCCTAATTGTTCGAGCAGCATGGATACAACCTGATCACGTAGATTAGAATCACGAAAGGTGAAAAAAGCACTTGCACCCTCAGCAACTCCACCACCAGGTGCAGCCCCTGACTCAGTAACAATCTTGAAAAATATTTCTAGTCCAATAGGTCGCAGCGAATGCCGCCGACGTGCTACAGCTAAAACTTCGCTGTAAGGTTGTGATCGGACTGGATTGTCATCGTTTAGATTATGCAGTGGCTGCAGTCAAAGTAGTGAAGGGATAACAAACGTTGAGGCAAATTGACAGGCCAATGCTACATCCATAGATGACACAAATGCTAATTATCTCATTATTATCGCTGAGATAAATTCTGAAGTAATTTCTTGGAAGTAAAACTGCATTTCAATCTCGTGTTGCCATCAAGAGTATTTACTTCCTCGTATAATCTGAATACTTCAAAATGTACCTGAAAATAGATACGAGCCTGGGTTAGCACCAGTCGACCTGGTTCTCGAACCAATGGGGTCACCTGGCAAAGACTCAAACCACTGGAGCATCAGAGAAGAAGCTAGCTGTAGGTACAAAAGTCAAGGAAATAAAGTCTGCGTCTTTCCCTATGATTTTCAGATGCGGTCGGAACAATCTGAGATAAAGTGAAGATCGTGAATCAATCGAAACAAGGTTAAAAATGAACGCATTGCAAGGCTTGGTCAGAATAAAAAATTATTAAAAGAGCCCATTTGCCAGTGTTATTTATTTATTTATATTAAGAAAATTCAGCGGAACCAAGCATTATAGGAGGTGGTCCAAACGGATCAACTGAAAGCAAGAAGAGAATAGGAAAAGATTATACCTGAAAGGCTGGAAGATCGAGTAAGACGTACTCACTAAGATCTACTAGGCGACTTTTGTCAAACTGCGCCTTGGCTTCTCTTTGAGCCGCTGCATTTTGTAATACCATATCTCTTTCAGCAAATGGTAATGCATTTATGGATAACAATGACTGCGCTTGATGTAAAAACTGCAGCATGAAACACACAAACTCACTTGGATCAGAATTGGTCGATTCTACCAGACGAATACGATGGACTATCCCCTACAGTCCAAGTAACAGTTTAAGAAAACAACAATGCTGGTCCGAGAAAAGCTGATGCACCTGTTGAACAGGAGCAAACTCCAACGAGAACCACCAGATGCTGCTCTTCTTTTCAAATACATACGGAGCATCAATCCCATCCTCTTTCATTTTTATAACCATGCTGGTGTTCAATACGAAGCCTTCCTGCCGACTCTTCCATTTGCTGGTAGGAGTAGATGTAGTTGGCGAGGGTTCTACGAGTTGCTCAATCTTTGTTATTTTTGAAAAAGGAAACATGAGAATAGGAGCCTTGATATAATCAGGCTCAAAAAATATAGCTCGTGCACATAGCCGTAAGCGACCTTTCAACTTTCTCTGCTGAGAGGGCTGCAAAAGAAATGAACAGCATGAGTACAACGGCACAAAAGTTAGATACCTGAGGTTATTTGCTCGAATGCCGGTTGTCGTACGGACGATCTGAAAAGGAATAAACCAAGAGAGAAAGGACAATCATGATCATCACTTGAAAGTGAAACCAGTTGCAGTCAATCACAAAACCAATCTACTACAGAACGTGAAATTTGTTGGAGTATACCTTCTGTGCACCAGGTCCAACCAATCCAGGTCGACAGGAAGCAATCCAATCTTGAATATATTGATCCCCATCCTCCAAAAGCAGATACGCAAACCGCTTAACAGATTTCCTAGTTTTATCCGTCCACATTTTTGGCCTAGGATATACACTGCTCCAGTTCTGTTCATCAGAATCTGAAACAATCGCCGTTTCGCATTTTAATCGTAGGAGTGCACAACAAAAAAGGTCTTGGTAGCATCATAGACTAGTGACAAAACAAATGACTTTGACCATGTTACTCCACTTCCTGCACAGAAAGTTTCAATCGTGTCTGATTTGGCGGAGACGAATTTATTCACATATTATGGAGAATGTGGATCTAACTAGTTGGATCTTTAAAAATGGCAGCCCCTCCAAGAGATTCAACCCTAGGACGAAAAGCCCTTGAGATAATGCGATCCCATTCTGGGATCCAAAGTTGACGAAGGCACAAGCGGAAGAGCTCTCCAAACTCGGTCGTCTCCGAAAAGACATCGACGGCTGCACAAAAACCTACGCCTAAGAATGACAAATCAACTAAAGTATTTCAGCTGGAACTAACCTGAACAATTAAAACTGCGCTGAGTTTGGATAAAAACATCAAAGTTGCATAAATTGGCTTACAACCAGAAGCATAATAATACAAAACAACTACAGCAATCCACTACGATGCTTCACAAAACGAAGGCCCAAATTCAACATCCACACTGCGAATTCCACTTCAGATTCCACTCCACAAAATCTGAGTCACCTACGAGCGCCTTTACACTGGACATCACTAAATGCGACATCAAATAAAAAAATAAAGGCAACATGAAAGTTCGTCAAACAAATCCGCTGCCTCTCCCAACCAAATCATGCAACTATAATCCACATCCAGCCAGTAGTTGCCGTTCTAACCTCTGCGATCCTCCATACCGAGCCAGTAAACACCAAAGAAAACATTTTAAAAATATTTATGAAATACTAAGAAATCCCGCGATGCAGAGGAAGGAGACGGAGACGGACCGTAAGCTAAGGCTCCATAAAAGCGCGTTGAGAAGCGCCAAATTTGGATGCTCGAAAGCACCAGCAATCTTTGGGCTTCGAGGGACGGAGAGTGGGAGCTATTGTGAGAGTAGGAGCAAGCGTAGAGGTGGATCGTAGTGAAAGAGAGACAGTGGAGGGGACTCAGCAGAAGCTTCGGAGGTTAGGTCTGTAGAACGGGTCTCGGGATCGGGGAACGGGTGAGCGGAAGGGTCCTGCCAGGGAGGGAGGGGGGTGTGCACGAGTCCGTCCGTCTGTCCTGTCAGACAGCCCTCCCAGTCTCCGTCCGGATTCCGTCGTAAACTTCTTCTGCCCGACTTCGCTGCCCAAGTCCACGATCCTCCCTCCCCACAGTCGTCCACATGGCATAGATTGTTAACCATGGCATTATACATGCCAAGGAATAAAACTTGTAAATAGATGACATGTTGAATAAATAGCAACAATAGTGGGAGGTTATTAATGTTAGTAGTTTGATTTATTTGTTTTAATTTTGGAGCCTGAGAATTTTTAAGCATAAATTTCAATCAGCACATATGAGAGATTCATTTTTTACTTCACGAATTCAATTTTAACCTTTATGATAAACTATATTATTATTTTTGTGTGTATAGACATATAGTTATATATATATATATATATATATATATATATAGAAACCAATCTCTAGATCCTAGCAACTATGCCCACCTTCTTTATTTTCTTCTTGTTTATTTATTTATTTATATTGGTTTCTAGATAATAAGATACATTTGTAAAACACAAATACTTTGTCAATCAATAATAATACCATATTTAATAAATTTTGAATTTTGATCAAACTACATAATAATTCTGAGTTTGATGCCGATTTTGACATTAAAATCCATCCTATATATTATACTTAAAAGTAACTTCCAAGTTATGAAAAAAATTTCAAAAAAAAAAAAAAAAAACAAAAACAAAAACAAAATCTATAAAAAAATTAATTAATTAAAAAACTAAAGTCTGTTTGGATTGAATGTATGAGCTATATTTATTAAAGATTTTTTAATTAGTATTTAAAAAAAAATTATAATTATAAAATTTCAAATTGATAAAGTAAAAGATGTAATATAATTTGACATATTTTTTTTTCTAAAATTTAAAATATTGATGTTAATATCTTTATGTATTTTATAAATAAACTAATTATTCATCATCAAAATTTTAATATGTAATTAAATTTTATGAACATTTTAATATTTAAATAAATATTTTTTTAATATACTAGATTTTTTATAAGCATTTATAATTATTTTTTTACTTTTTCAAATGATAAGTATGATGTTCATTACAATAGTATTAAAGATAAGAACTTGATGAATGTAAATAATCAAGTAAGATGTTTTTCAAAGAGAAATGACAAAAAAGAAATAAGGGGATATGTGTATTTAAGAAGAAATTGGAATGGCTTTTTCCAAAGACTATAAAATTAAGAACTCTTGAAACTATACTAGAATTAAGAAAAGAATTGAAAAGAATAATGAAGGCCTCACTCTTACTTCTATGTATACTATCTAATTAAGAACTAAGTAATAGCATTTTATACAACTTCTAATAGGTATCCAACTTATAAGACAAGTTTTTAATTTCCCATGCATGTTTCTTATATGTGTGCCACATGTCCAACTTGTACCACAAGTAGCCAATAAGTGCAATACATGGCCAACTTGTTAGCCAAGTTATTAACGTACTAATCACCTATAAATATATATTAAAAAAATCACATCTATAAAGTTTTTAAGAAGCTTTTTTACTAGATATTATTTATTTTATTTTATTTTATTAACTTTAAAATGTATATATTATTTTAATAATTATTAAAATAAATATTTTTTTCGGGATAATATTCCACTTTCTATAGACAAGTTCTATAAGTAGTAGCAATTACATATTGAAGAAGTTCAAGATGCAATGAATTGTATTTGTTGCATATTCTAAATTTTATTTTCTTTAGAAGTAGTTGATAGGTCTTCTCAGCCATTGATAGTATTCCATACTATAGCAAAAATACTACATATATATTAAATTATTTTTGAAAATTTTATAACATTATTCAAATAAAAAATTTTAAATATTATTTAGAGTAGTTTTTATTTCTAATAACATCACCAAATATTGAAAGTATCTTCTAAAGTTATAATATCAAACGTGTTGTAGCTTGCTATCTACTTGAAAAAAAATATGTTATTTTAAAGGATCTTCATTTCTATTACGTTATCTTAAAAATTGTGATAATTACAATGTCTTATCCAATAACTCAACAAACAATAGCTCTTGAGTCGAATATGTTGGTTGTTGATTTTTCATCTCTTTATTACCATAAATACAAAAAAAAACTACAAATAAAGATAGAAGATAAAATGCAATATTTATTGAATTTGCTTTGCTTAATAGCAAGGATTTTTTTGACTCTTTATCTTTATTTTGATAGATGTTGTTGATAAAAAGCATTAACCTTCTCTTTTGCATGTCCAAGATTCTTAGATGGCTCCAATGTGTATTTATTAATATCATATCTATGCCAATGTAGAAGATATTTCAATCTATTTTGGTGCCATCTTGAATCTAAGACTTCTTCTATCTCAAATTCTTGATTGTTATCCACTTCTATAGGAAGATGTGATATTTGTTATCTTTTCAAAATATTTATTGTCTTATATGGTTTAAAAAGAGATATATGGAATACAAGATAGATCTTCAAAGATGTGAATAAATATAATTAACATAAAATTATATTTTTTTATTCACAAATAAAAAAATCCAAGTCTATAATAATCTAACTTGTAATAAAGATAATTATTTATTATATTACAATAAAGCAATCATATTTTATTGCTAACCTAGAATTAAGGTTGTTTCTTGTGATATATATTTACATTGATTCTAATAAAATCTTAAATAAATCCTTAATAAATCCTAATTAAATTCTTATAGTTGTTTTGAAATCTCAATAATTACTAATTAAATTATTTATTTTTTTAAAAAAAAGAAATAAACAAGTGTAAAAAGCTTGAAAAAAAAATAAAACTTATTGATTGAATAAAAGAGCTTCAAATACTCTTAGATATTGGCCATCCTCCTTTTTTGACCTAAATGTTGATCTTTTAACAACATTTACTCTTTTTTGAACAATTTAATTGTTTTATAAATTATCAAAAGTCTAAAAACATATACTCACTTTATTTTCATAAAATCTTGCTTCAATTAAATTAATAGATATCTCAAAGTGACAAAAATCTCACTGATCTTAAAATTCAAATATTTGAGATTTTAATCCAATTATATTTTTATATTCTTTATTCTAATTTTTTAATTGATTTCATTGAATAAATACAATAAGTAAGATACAAGTAAGCAGAAATCAAAATTATTACACTTAAGAAAAGTATAGAATGATATACATTTCACTTTTGACATTCTTTACTTGTAGAAAAAATTTACATTTATTATACTTGAACTTCATCAATGATCATCTTCATCTTTCTTTTCTTCATCCAACAAAATCTTAAATTCTTGTTAATCTAGTTGCCACCTAAAATTATAGTTATTATATTAGTACCTTACCTTCACTATTTAAATATTAGTAACTTACTTAAATTAATATCTTTTATATAATATCTTATTATTATTTTAACAATTCTACTTTATTATTAATTAAAGGCTTTTAAACCTAATGCCTTTGTCAACTTCTAATTTCTATCCTTCAATAGTACTTTTGTTAGCAAATCAATAAGCATGTCTTACATTGCACAATACTCTATGTCAATTACTCCCACTTCAATCTTCTCTCTTATGTAGTAATATTGAATGTTAATATCTTTAGTTCTTGAATAATGCTTTGAATTTTTTATAAAAGTAAGACATCCTTAATTATCATATTTCATTGGAATTACTTCTAATTGTATAAGTTCAATGTCTTATAAACTTATCTTAGCCAAATTGCCTCGATTATATCATTACTTGCTACAATGGATTCTACTTCTATTGTAGACCTTGCAATTGTTGGTTGTTTCTTGTAATTCCATGAAATAATTCCTATTCCAATAAAGAACATATATTTTATTATTGACTTTCTATCATTTATATCTCCAATCGAATTTACATCACAATAATCATAAGATGTAATATTATCTCTTCTAAGATATAATTTAAAGTTCAAACTACCTTTCAAGTACCTCATAATTTTCTTGATGGTTGCCCAATTAATTTATCTAGTCTTTCATATGTGTTGATCCATAACACTTGTCACATATACAAGATCCATTTTTGTATCAACTATTGCATATATAAGTGAGTCTATTGTTGTTTTATATGGAACATCTTTTATTTTATCTTCAACTTCAGCAAATTCTTCATTTATGAGCTTCATCAACTTTGAATTGGCCTTCAAAGATATTCCAATAGGCTTGCATTAATCCATATTAATTTTTTTCAATACTTCTTTACTATACTTACTTTGGTTTATTGTAATGGTCTTGTTACCATGATCTTTTATAAATTCTATTTCTAAATAATAATGGAGTTTTTTTAAATCATTCATTTCATATTTATTTTTTAAAATTTTTCCTTCAATCAATCCATCTTCTTCATAGTATTAGTCAATATGATTAAATAATCAACATAAAGGATGATAATTAATATAAACGCATTTAATTGCATTACATATAACAAATGATCAACCTCACTCTTTACAAATCCTTCATTTATAAAAGATGTGTCAATACGTTGGTACCATATCCTTGGTGATTGTTTTAGTTTATACAAGGATTTCTTCAATTTACAAATAAGGTGTTGTTTGTCTTTTTCAATAAATCCTTGAAATTCATCCATGTAGATGTCTTCTTTCAACTTTTTATTTAAAAAAGCTATTTTCACATCCATTTGATGCATTTCAAAGTTCATTACTGCCTCAATTGCTACAATGGTTCTAATAGTGGTGAATTTGGCCATAGAAGCAAATATGAAATATGACGAGTTTATCTTAAGAGTCTAATACTCTTCTAATTTATAGCAATATAAAATTCTATCATAAAGTATGATAAAATGGATCAAAACAAAATTAAATAGAATTAAACATAATATAATACAAAAGACAAAATTATGCAAATAGAAATAGAATAAAATTGAATAGAACTAAGCAGAATAGAATACGAAAGATAAAATTGTGAAAATAAAAATAGGAAAAAATAGAATTGAACAAGAAGATACAAAATCCAACTTTATTAAAAGAAAAGGTCCAAAGCTATACCTAATCAAATTCCTTAAAGGCCCTGATCAATCTTATTTATACTTTGTTCTATTACCTTAGAGTTTCTAAAGCATTCTTAGATGATGGATCCTACTTAGATAACCACCCTAAACTCCTTCTAGAAGGTTCCATAGTGGATCCCATTTAGATAATTACATTAAACTCCTTCTAAAAGGTTCTATAGTGGATCCTACTAAAATAACCACCTTAAGTCTTTTTTAGAAGGTTTCATGGTCGATTCTACTTAGATAACTGCTCTAAATTCTTTCTAAAATGCTATACAATGTGTCACGGACATACTCATAATTATATATACAAATATGTAGAAGTAAGTAAAAGTAGGTAAAAGTAAGTTAATTCTATAGTATTTGATATGGAAGCTTCTTAGAAGCTTTATAGACGCTGTTTTGACTTCATAGGTGTCTTTAATTGACTTTTTGGATTAGAAACGTAGTCAACAAGTTGGCCATGTGCCACACATGTTGTTAGCTTGAAGACCAAGCTAATTATGTGGCCTACACGTAGAAAAACTTGCCTTGTAAATCAAGGCATGTGTCCTACAAAGTCAACACATATTGGAGGTCCTATAGAACGTCGCCATGTAGCCACTAGTTAGATAGTATATATAGAGACAAGAGTGAAGCCTTCTTACTCTTGTCAACTCCTTTCTTGCTTCCAGTCTAGTTTCAAGGGTCTCTAGTTTTCTTGTCTTTTGGCAATAGCCATTCTAGTTTCTCTTTCAATATACATACTTATTTATTTATATTTTGTTAGCTTTCTTTGAGTGAAGGCTCACTTATCTGAATTACTTTTTCATCGAGTTCTTGTCCTTGACAGATTGACAAGAGTACACCTATAATATCAGAGCTTTGTCTAATCTTGATTAAGAGTGGATTATTCCTTTTTCTTGATAAGATATAAGCAGATTAAAAGTTATGGATTACCCTCTTCTAAACTGATATTGTCGTTAGTATTTTCTTTGTTCTCAAGTCTTCTCTTTTATTTATCTTAAGCGATATTAGACATCTTCTCTTTTCTAAGTGTTATCATGGCAGAACTTGTTGAAATGAAGAGTGCAATGGCACAAATGCAAGAGCAATTGAGGGAGTTAATGCTTGCGATGCATCAACTCAATTTACCACCACAAGGAGTAACAAGATTGGCAAGAAGTGAAGATATAGAAATGGTTGGAGCTGCTTCAACATCTGCACCAAACCATATCCTTTCTCCTATGGTGGAATACCCTTCTAATGGTAGAGAACCAAGAATTGCCCTACCCGAGAAGTTTGATGGTACCAGATCCAAATTTCGAGGATTTATCAATTAATTACAACTTGTGATTGAACTTCAACTCCAAAGCTATCCAATTCCAAGATTGCAAGTTAGATTCATTGGTACGCTTCTTTCAGGTTCAGCACTATCATAATTTTCATCTTTTCTTGAACAACAAGATCTAATATTGGATAATCTACAGGCTTTTCTAGTAGAGTTTTGATCCATGTATGGAGAACATGATGCAATTCGTGTTGCAACCAATAAGATCCGTATTTTACGACAAGGCAATTGATTAGTAATGTTATACGCTTCACAATTTTGACAACTTGTAACTGATATCAAGTGGGATGATGCTGCACTTATTAGCCAATTTTTCAATGGAATACAATATGAGGTAAAAAAATTAATTTTCAACTTATCTGATCCTCAAACATTGAGTCAAGCAATTGACTTTGCTGTGAAGTGTGACAATCGCCTTTTTGAATTTCAATTTGAGAACCGTACAAGTAGACCTCAAGGTTACTATAATTCAATGGCAATACCAACACGTCTTCAACACATACATTTGGAAGTAGAGGATATGTAAATTGATGCAGTACATTTCAAACCTCTTACTGAGCAAGAAAAGACTCGTCGTCGTCAAGAAGGATTATGTCTATATTGTGGAGAACCAAAGCACATTGCTCAACATTGTTCAAAGAAATAACACAATCATAAAATGAAGAGTATGGTTGTGAAAGAAGATAATATGTCAAAAAACGAGTTTGTCTAGCTACAATAGGGACCGTGCGGCTATAACCTTGCACAACATCTAATAAAGGTCCTATTCTCTCCTCAGAGCCCTGTCCTTGTTTTATATTAAATGTTATTTTAGGACCTAAATATTACAAAGCCTCTGCCTTATTAGATTTAGGAGCCTCGGCGTGCTTCTTAGATGAAGAATTTACTAAAAGATATAGCATATCTTTAGTAAAGAAAACTAAACCTGTTCATGTAGAAGTCATAGATGGTCGTCCATTGTCTTCTAGAGATATTACTCATGAAATCCTTCCTATAGAAGTAATAATCAATGGTAATAATAGCTTTGTAGTATTTAATATCATTAGATCTCCCTATAATCCAATCATTTTAGATTTATCGTGGTTAGAAAAATACAACCCTCAAATTGATTGGACTTCCCGAACTCTTATTTTTTCTAAAAGTACAACTAACAGTGTAGTTAATCAAGTAGAGAGTCATAAGTTCAGTTCAATTAAATCCGTATTTATAGGTGCAAAAGCTTTCTTGCATGCTGCTATGAAAGAATCACCATATATTATTTATGCTACACCTGTTTCTACTGGTAGAAAGACTTCAAGTGGCATTCCAAGCCAATATCAAGAATTTCATGATGTATTTGAAAAAAAGAATGTGGATACACTCTCGGAACATCGTCCCTATGATTGCTCAATTGACCTTCAAGAAGGAACACAACTGCCATTCGGACCAATCTACAGTTTATTACAAAATGAGTTGACTGAATTCAAGGAGTATATTGAAGAAAATCTAGCCAAGAATTTCATACGCCATTCTAAATCTCCGACAGGAGCTCCAATTCTATTTGTGAAGAAAAAAGATGAATCATTGTGGATGTGTGTTAATTATCGAGGACTCAACAAGATTACCATCAAGAACAAGTATCCACTACCTTTAATATTAGGACTTTTTGATCAGCTGAATCAAGCTAAGATCTATACAAAAATAGATCTCCGAGGAGCATACAATCTAGTACGCATCAAAGAAGTAGATGAATAGAAGACTGCGTTTCGAACTAGGTATGGACATTTTGAATACAACGTCATGCCTTTTGGACTTATAAATGAACGAGCAGCTTTTCAACATCTAATGAATGATGTTTTTCGAGAGTTTTTGGACGATTTTGTGGTATGTTATCTAGACGACATCTTGATCTATTCTAAGAATCCAGAAGAACATGAATTTCATGTTCGTCATGTGTTACAAAAATTAAGAGATGCAGGACTCTATGCCAAGATAGAAAAGTGTGTATTCCACACTACTCAAGTTGATTTCTTAGGTTACATCATTTCAAATGATGGACTTATGATGGATCCTAAGAAAGTTCAAACTATTATAGATTGGAAGACCCCAAAAACGGTAAGAGATGTCCAATGTTTTTTGGAATTTGCCAACTACTATCGGATCTTCATCAAAGACTTCTCTCGAGTTGCAGCTCCACTTACACGTTTGACTTGTAAAGACAAACTCCAATGGAATCAAGAAGTAGAAGTTGCTTTTGAATCTTTGAAGACAGCATTTGTTTCTGCACCAATCTTGTATCGTGTTGATTTTTCCAAAGCATTATTTATGGAAACACATGCATTAGACTTTGCTCTGGGTGCAGTTTTGTCACAAATGGGAACAGATGACAAACTTCATCCAGTAGCCTTTTATTCAAGAAAATTCTCAGCAGCAGAAATCAATTATGAGATCTATGACAAAGAACTTCTTACAATTGTGGATTCTTTTCAAGAATGGCATCATTATCTAGAAAGTACTTCCAGTCGAGTCACCATATATATGGATCACAAAAACCTCAAGTATTTTATGTGATGACGCATATTAAATCATCGTCAAGCTCATTGGAGCATGTCTTTATCAAGATTCGAGTTCATCATTACTTATCGGCCAGGAAAATAACAAGGTTTATCCGATGCCTTGTCTAGACGTTCTTATCTTGCACCAAAAGAAGGAGATGCAGCTTTTGAGCAACAAAGAACGGTTCTCTTGAAGCTGGAGCAATTTCATCTTCGAGCAATAAAATCAACATTGACTGTTGATTTAACTTTTATCAAGCAAGTCCAGTTAAGTATGTCTTCAGACCCTCTTGTTCATGATATCAAGAATAATTCTTCTAAATCTCATGATCCCTCTAAATTCGAGTTCAAAAACAACCTACTCTATTTCGAAGGATGTCTATATGTTCGAGAAGGAGAAGCACGTTTACGTATACTTCAAGCTCGTCACGACTTTCCAACAGATGGACATTTTGGATACAATAAGATTTTAGAGCTGATATCTAGGGATTTTTGGTCGCCTCAAATGTAGAAGGCAGTCAAAGATTTTGTACAATCATGTGATGTTTGCTCAAGATCAAAAACTCCTTGTCATTGACCTTTTGGACTTCTTTAGCTATTACCCATTCCAGAACAACCATGGTCTTCTGTTTCTATGGACTTCATCACAGATCTTTCAATCTCAGGTTCTTATGATTCTATATTTGTGATAGTAGATCGTTTTAACAAGATGGCACATTTTGTACCATATACAAAATCTATCATAGGTGAAGAAACAGCTAAGCTTTTTCTTAACAATATCTATCGCTATTATAGATTACCCAAGGATATTATATTAGATAAGGGAACTCAATTTGTATCAAAATTTTGGCGAATTCTTTTCAAGATTCTAAAAGTGGATATAAAACTATCTTCGGCATTCCATCCTCAAACTGTTGAACAAACAGAGTGTGTTAATCAAGTTTTGGAACAATATTTAAGATGTACCATCAACTACCAACAAGATGATTGGATAATTCTTTTGCCATTCGCAAAGTTTGATTACAATAATAAAATACATTCTTCTACAAAATAAACACCTTTCTTTGCTAATTATGGTTATCATCTACGACTTGATACTTTTGACTTTTCAAAAGTTGATAATCTTGTTGCGAAAGATTTGGCGACTCATTTGTCAAAGCTACATGCAACGATGAAGGTGTAGTTAAAAGAGGCTCAAGAACAACAAAAGATCAATGCGGATGTCTATTGAAAGGAACAACCACCATTTCACTTGGGTGATAAGGTATGGCTACTTCATCGTAATATCAAGATGACTCGTCCTTGTGACAAGTTGGACTATCGAAGGCTAGGACCATTTTCTATTTCTGCACAAATCAATCTAGTTGCATATTGTTTACATCTACCGGAGTCAATAAAAATCCATCCAATATTCCACATGTCTCTTCTTGAACCATACAAGACAATGGACATACCAAGAAGATGACAAGCTCCACCTCCTCATATAGAAGTGGACAATAATGAAAAGTTTGAAGTAGAAGAAGTCTTAGATTCAAGGCGACGTCAAAATAAATTAGAATATCTTGTCCATTGGCACGGATATGATATTAGTGAATGCACATGGGAGCTAGTAAAGAATCTTGCAAATGTAGCAAAGGTGGTGGAGGATTTTAATCAATGACATCCATCAAAATCAAGATAAAAACCTTCTTTATAAAAGAAACAATGTGTAGGTAAGATAACATTCTACTTTCAATCCTTGTTTGTAGCTTCTTTGTAGCTGTGACGCTCAAAAGATGGAGAACCAACAACCAGCGGATTTGATTGATGAGCCTTCATTTATTGACCTGCCGGATGAAACATTACGATTGTCACAATCTTCGAGACGATACAATCGAGATGAAGATCTTTAAAAACGATATGTTCTTCTTCAAATAGATGATGAGATACAATGCATTTGATATCACGACTTGGGAAGGGACTCCCGATGTTTGGTGATTTTACTAGAGGTAGGAACAACTCTTGATGGTATTCCAAATATTCTATTCGAAGGAAGTTATAAAGGCCTCAACAATGATCAAATAACTGGGTGATCTTTCCGCCCTGGTATGGGATACTACCAATGGTTGAAAGGCCCTAACAATCATCTTCGAAGAGAACAAAGATCAGACTATGTGGCGAATACAATTCGTCGCATCATAGATTTCTTCAACATATGATGACCGCTCCTCATAGAACTCGTCCCTAGAAGGGAGGGTAATGTCACGATTATATTCATAATTACATATACAAATATGTAGAAGTAAGTAAAAGTAGGTAAAAGTAAGTTAATTCTATAGTATTTGATATGGAAGGTTCCTAAAAGCTTTATAGACACTGTTTTGACTTCATAGGTGTCTTTAATTGACTTTTTGGATTAGAAACGTAGTCAACAAGTTGGCCATGTGCCACACATGTTGTTAGCTTGAAGATCAAGCTAACTATGTGGCCCACACATAGAAAAACTTGCCTTGTAAGTCAAGACATGTGTCCTATAAAGTCAACACATATTGGAGATCCTATAGAACGTCGCCATGTAGCCACTAGTTAGATAATATATATAAAGACAAGAGTGAAGCCTTCTTCACTCTTGTCAATTCTTTTCTTGCTTCTAGTCTAGTTTCAAGGGTCTCTAGTTTTCTTGTCTTTTGGCAATAGCCATTCCAGTTTCTCTTTCAATATACATACTTGTTTATTTATATTTTGTTACCTTTCTTTGAGCGAAGGCTCACTTGTCTGAATTTCTTTTTCATCGAGTTCTTGTCCTTGGCACAATGTTTCCTACTTGGTTCACTAATCTAGCTCTAATTCTAAAAACCTCTATAACTTCTCAAACATAGTTCCAACTATCTATTCCTATGTGTCAATAATACAAATATCTTATCTATACCCTATTACAAAATGTCTCATTGAAATCAATACTAGTAACTTGTGAATAGCCTTTGGCAACTAATCTTATGTTATATCTCACAACTATGTCCATTATATCTCTTTTGGTCCTAAATACACACTTATAACTAATTGAAGATTGATTTGATAGAAGTTTAATCAATTTTTATAAATTATTATCTATAAGTGATTTGTATCTTTTTTTCATGGTTTTTTTTTTTTTTTTTTTTTTTTTTTTTTTTTTTTTTTTTTTTTTTTTTTTACTTCATAGCATTTGTAGACTTCATTGTATCACAAAAATTTAATAGAATCCTAAAAAATACAACATTACCATGTCTTCATTTACTTGAAGAAAGATGTGATTCTTTTGTCAATTATTATGTGGTCTTTTTTCTTTTAAAAGATATCTCCTTTTATTTGAAGAAGATTTATCTTATTGCATTTCATACTCTCATCTAAGCTTCTTCTTTCTTAAAACTTGTCTTTTCTCACTCAAAGGTTGGTACTCCTCATCATTATTATCATCATCTTCAATATCTTTATTATTGGTCTTAGAAATTGTAGAGGCCTTTTTTTTCATCTTTTTATCTCTTCATCTTCATTCATACTTCTACCATCTTCATTATTTTTATATAATTCTTTTTTTTCTGAATTTAAAGATGTATTTACATACATACCATTATTCCTACTTATACACATCTCTAAGTACTTAAAAATACTCTTATGCTCTAAAAATTCAACATCACGACTTTTAATGATCTTCTTAGTATCTAAATACATAAGCTTATATGCCTTGGTACCTTCATAATATCCACCAAATATAAATTTTGTACCTTTTGCATCAAATTTGAACCTCATGCAATTTGGTATGTTTGTATAAATAATGCATCTAAAAGTCCTCATGTATAAAACATAAGGTTTCATCCTACTCTATGTTTTTTTTTGAATCATTAATGTGAGTAAACTTGTAGGACATCTATTCCTTCTATACACTACACTCATCATGGTTTTTGCTCAAAATTCATGCTCAAGATGTTGAGCATGTAGCATATTCCTTACCATCTTTACAATAATTTTATTTATTCTTTTAACAATTCTATTTTGTTGTAGAGTGTAAGGAGACGAAGTTTGTCTTATAATACCTTAAATATTTAAGAAATCATCAAAATTCTTTGATAAGTACTCACTTCCATTATTTATATGGAATATCTTGCTCTTGTGCTCACATTGCTTTTTTACAAGTGCCTTAAACTCCTTAAATCTTAAAAATCACTCATTCTTGGATTTGAAGATAAAAATCTATATCTTTCTTGAAAAATCATCAATAAATGTAACAAAGTATGTTGTTCTTCTAATTGATAGAGTCTTCATTGGTTCAAAAATATCCAAATGCACAATCTCCAACAACTCGCTTGCATGAGTTGCAACTCTACTTGAAAATAAAGCCCTTTATTATTTGCCTTAGATACAACCTTCACAAGTAAGAGACATGGCATTATTGTATGATTATCCAAGATCCAAGCCACTTACCATGGATTGGAGTTTCTTTATATTTAAGACATTCAAATAACCAAGGCATTAATGTTAAATGCCAAATTTGTCTTAATCATGTAAAAACTTAGTAAATACAACCACTTCAATTCCATTCACTTTCTTACACTTGATGAAGTAGAGGTTGATATCTCTAAAGCCTTTTACAACCTCATCTCTATCCAATATCTTTGTAAAGTACCTATTCTTATCAAATTATATCTTACCATCATGTAAAACTAGTTTATTCACCAAAAAAAAGTTTTTCTTGATCTTGGATATATTATTACAAACATATTATCATGGATATACATACTTATTTTAGTAATTACTTATATGATAATATTTAGTGCTATCATATTATGACACAACTATATGGTAAAAATATAATCAAAAATAAAATTATTAATTAATATCTAATCATCTTGGTTCAATAATAATTCAAGATATTTAAATATGGCTTTTATAAATGCTTCTTAGTTTATTTTTTTATCTTAATAGCTATGAAATTAAAAGTTGGTTAATAATTTTACCTTTTAAGACATAGAAATTCTTTTATTACTTTAAAAAGGTCATAAATTAGTAAAATTAGATTAGAAGAAATAAATAATTAGTATGGTTGATACTAGGATTAAATTGAAAATAAGATTGAGCTAAAAAAATCCCTAAAATAATTTAAATTGATGCCTAAGGATCAACCATTTGTGAGATAGGAATGAAATCAGATCTCTAGCTACTAAAATGATTGCCTAGGACAAAGTAGGGGAGCATTTGAAGTTTGGCAATTAGAATTTTTGAGCTAGGTTTAAGATAATTTTCAAAGTATAAGGCTTGTTTTTAAAGGGTTTAGAATGACTTTGCAATTGTTGTTCAAAATCAAGGTTTTTATCAATGATTTGGAATTTATGTAATAGAATCAAGGCTAATATACTTAATTAGTTTATATAATTAGTTTTACATCTATCATTTAAAATTTGTTAGTGCTTGGTTGATTGAATGTGCTAATTGTGTATAAAATTTTATATCAATCTAATAGTATAATTGAGAATTATCTGGGTTTTGATACAAGAGAATATTAAAAGTTGGCAATTTGGGTTGAATAGAATTTCTATGATATCTAAAGGTCTACAAGTTGGATCAAAGTAAAAGTTGGCATAGTCATAGAAGACTTTAAGATCAAGCTATATACCGATTTTGAATTAAAGTTAACAATTAAAGAAGAAAAAATCACTACTAGAACATCTACATCAATTTTCAAGTTAGCGGCCAAGTAACATCAATGCAATTTTTGGAATTTTTCTCAAAATTTATAAGTTGGATTAGACTGAATTTTTTTTAACATGTAAAAGACTTATAATGGTATTTTTGTAAAAATAAATTACATCAAGTAGACAGTCAAATTAGGAGTTATAACTCGCCAAAGTTTACTGATTAAGATTAGAATTTGCACAAAAAAATCAAGATTACCAAATTATGAAAGTAATAAGACAATTGGAATTTATATATAGTTGAAGTTTTTAAGAAGTTTGCTTTTGAATACTTTTTATTGGCTTTAAGTATTTTTGAATTAAAATTTGAATTACATACTCCTTATATGGGCAGAATCTATGAGGATTTTTCGGATATTTATTAAACACAACTTCACCTTCCATAACCAAGTGCTTGATGTATTTCCAAACAAGAAAACATGTATTACAATAGTGCTTACATAAAAAACTTTTCTTGTAAGTTAAGAGATGTGGCTTGTAAAGCCAATACATATTGGATGTACTATAAAACATTGCTATATAGCTCCTAGGTGTATAATATTTATAGAGGCAAGAATAAAGCTTTTTTCATGCTTATCAATTCCTTTCTTTCTCTAGTCTAAATTCAAGAGTCTTTAGTTTTCTTATCTTTTGGTAATAGCCATTCTAGTTTCTTTTTAATATATATGTTTTTTTACTTCTATTTTATCATATTTCTTTGAAAAAAGTGTCACTTGGTTATTTGCTTTCATTGAGTTCTTATTCTTAACAGGTTGATAAGAGTATACTTACAATATCAGAGTTTTGTCTTTTTATGATTAAGAGTGGATTACTCTTTTTTCTTGATAAAACATAAACATATTAAAAATTACAGATTACCTTCTTCTAAAATGATATTTTTTTTAGTATTTTCTTTATTTTCAAGTCCTCTCTTCTATTTATCTTGAGCAATATTAGACATCTTTTCTTCTTTAAGTAATATTATAGTAGAGCTTCATGAAATAAAGAGTGAAATGGCACAAATATAAGAGCAATTGAGAGTGTTGATACTAGCAATGTATTAAATTAATTTACTACCACAAAAAAGCAACAAAAATAGTAGAAAAGAAAGATATAGAGATGATTGGAGCTACTTCAATATTTGTACCAAATCATATTCTTTTTTTTTTTATAGTAGAACACCTTTCTAGTATTAGAAAACTAAGGGTTATATTGCTTGAGAAGTTTGATGGCATAAGATCTAAATTTCAAGGATTTATCAATCAAGTAAAAGTTGTGATTGAACTTTAATTTCAAAGCTATCCAACTCTAAGATTTCAAGTTAGATTTATTAGTAAATTTCTTTTAGATTCAACATTATTATTATTTATATCTTTTTTTGAATGACAAGATCCAATATTGAATAATTAATAGATTTTTATTTTTACAAAGTTTTGATCTATGTATAAAAAATATGGTACAATTTGTATTGCAACCAATAAGATCCATATTTTGAGAAAAATCAAATAATTAGTAACATAATATGCTTCATAGTTTTGACAACTTAGAATTGATATCAAGTGAGATGATATTATATTTATTAGCCAATTTCTCTACAAATTATAATATGAGGTAAAAAAATTGATACCTAATTTATTTGATTCTCAAATATTGAGTTAGCAGTGAATATTGTGACAAGGACAAGAACTTCATGAAAATAAATAAACAAAAGAGATTCTCTCAAAGAAATAGAAATAGAAAAGTATATATATTAAAAAAAAAATTAGAATAGCTATTATGAAAAGATAAAGAAACTAGAGACTCTTGAAACTAGATTAGAAACAAGAAATGAGTTGAGAAGAATAAAGAAGGCTTCATTCTTATCTTTATATATACTATCTATCTAAAATCTATGTGGAAACATTTTATAAGATCTCTAAAAACACATTGACTTTGCATAATACATAACTTAACTTGGAAGGCAAGTTTTTTATATAGATACTATATAGCTAGTTTTTTCTGTAAGCTACCAATACATGTGGCATGTGGTTAGCTTGTTTACCAAATTTCTAACCTATCAATCAACTACAAATACATCTAAAGTCAAAAAATTTTCTAAAAGATATTATAAAATTAATCTACTTTTGTCTACTTTTACCTACTTCTATCTATTCATATTATCTAGGTAATAGTTATAATAGATATATATCCGTAACACTTTATTGTGAAGTATGGCGATTGATTTTTTAGATTTCAATCTAAGAGTCATATAACTACGCCTCAATAATACTATAATTCAATAGCAACACCAATGTCTCCTCAAAACATACATTTAGAAAGATTATGCTTGTATTGTAGAGAACCTAGGCACATCATTCAATATTATCTAAAGAAGTGACGCAACCACAAAATAAAGAATACAACTATCAAAAAAGTTAGTATGTTTAAAAAAAAGTAATCTAGCTAGAATAGAGATTGTGCAGATGGAACCTTGTACAACATCTAGTGAAGGTCCTATTTTTTTCCTTAGAACCTAGTCTTGTTTTATAATAAATATTATTTTAAGATCTAAACATCACAAAGCTTTTGTATTCTTAAATTCAAGAGCCTCAATAAGTTTCTCAGATGAAAAATTTGCTAAAAGATATAGCATATTTTTAATAAAAAAAATTAGATTTATTCATGTAGAAGTCAGAGATGGTTGTCCATTATCTTTAAGAGATGTTACTCATAAAATGCTTCTTACAGAAGTAACAACTAATGGTTATAGTAATTTTGTAATATTTAATATTATTAGATCTTCTTCTAATCTAGTGATTTTAAGATTATTATGATTAAAATAATATAATCTATTTTAAGATTAAATTTCTTGTAATCTTGATTTTTTTTAAAATATAACTAAGAGTACAGTTAATTAAGTTGAAAATCATAAGTCTAATGCAACTAAACCAATATTTGTAGGTGCAAGAACTTTCTTACGTATTACAAAATAATGATTATCTTGTGTCATTTATGCCACATCTGTTTCTAATGGTAGAAAGACTTCAAGTGGTATCCTAAGCCAATATCAAGATTTTTAATATGTATTTGAAAAGAAGAATGTAAATATTCTTTTAAAATATTGTACCTATGACTACTCAATTGACCTGAAAGAAGGAGCTTAATCACCATTTGGATCAATTTATAATTTATCACAAAATAAATTGGCTAATCTCAAGGTGTATATTAAAAAAAATCTAGCTAAGAACTTCATATGCTAGTTAAAATCTCCAGTAAGAGTTCCAATTTTATTTATAAAGAAAAAAGATGGATTATTATAGATATATATATATATATATATATATATATATATATATATTGATTATTAAAGGCTTAATAAAATCACCATCAAGAACAAGTATCTACTACCTTTGATATTTGGACTTCTTAATGAATTAAATCAAGCTAAAATCTATACAATAATAGATCTACAAAGATCATACAATCTAGTATACATTAAAAAAAAAAGATGAATGAAATGCTGCATTTTGAACTTGGTATGGACATTTTGAATATAATATCATGCCTTTTAGACTTACAAATGTACTAAAAACTTTCTAATATCTAATGAATGATATCTTTTGAGAGTTTTTAGATGGCTTTATTATCTATTACTAAGACAACATTTTAATCTATTCTAAGAATACAAAAGAATATGAATTTCATGTTTGTTGTATATTACGAAAATTAAAAGATGTGGGACTCAATGCCAAGATAAAAAATTGTATATTTTACATTATTCAAGTTAACTTTTTAGAATATATTATTTCAAATAATAGATTTATAATGGATCTTAAGAAAGTTTAAACTATTATAAATTGAAAATTTTCAAAAATGGTAAGAACTATCTAATATTTTTTAGAATTTGCCAACTACTATTAGATCTTTATCAAAAAATTCTTTCAAGTTATAATTCTACTTACACATTTGATTTGTAAAGACAAACTTCAATGGAATCAAGAAGCAAAATTAATTTTTGAAGCTTTATTTTTACACCAATCTTGTATTGCATCAACTTTGCTAAACCATTTTTTATGAAAATAAATGTATTAGACTTTGCTTTGGATGATGTATTGTCACAAATAGGAACAAATGATAAATTTCATCCAATGGCTTTTTATTCAAGAATATTTTTAATAAACAAGATCAACTACAAAATTTACAATAAAGAATTTCTTTATTGTGAAGTATACTTTGGAGTATTTTCATCTTTGAGTAATAAAATCAAGATTGACTGTTGATTCAACTTTTAACAAAAAAATTCAATCAAGTATGTCATTTGATCCTCTTATTTATGATATTAAGAATCCTACTTCTAAGTCTCATGATATTTCTAAGTTTGAGTTCAAGAATAAACTATTCTATTTCAAAGACTCTTATATATTTTAGAAAGAAAAATACTTTTATATATTTTTTAAGCATGTTATGACTTTTCAATGATTGAATATTTTACATACAATAAGACTTTGAAGTTTATATCAACAAATTTTTACTGATTATAAATCTGAAAGATAGTAAAAAACTTTGTCTAGTCATACAATATTTATTCAAATTCAAAAGGTCATTTTCATGGATCCTATGGACTTCTTCAATCATTATCCATATCCAAATAACTATAGTCTTATATTTCTATGGATTTTATCATGGATCTTTTAATCTCAAGATTGTATGATTCTATATTTGTGATAGTAGATTATTTTATCAAGATGGCACATTTTGTATAATGTACAAAATCTATCACATGTGAAAAAATAGCTAAGTTTTTTTTTAAAAATATCTATTGCTATTATAGATTATTCAAGGATATTATATTAGATAGGAGGATTAAAATTTATATAATATTTTTAAAAACCTATTTTAAAATTTTAAAGATATATATAAAATTATTTTTGATTTTTCATCTTCAAATTGATAGATAAATAGAGCATATTAATTAAGTTTTGAAGTAGTATTTGAAGTGTATCATCTACTACTAATAAGATGATTGGATGACTCTTTTACTATTGGCAAAGTTTGCTTATAATAACATGGTATATTCTTCTACTCACCAAAGAACTTTCTTTGTTAATTATGATTATCATCTATGATTTGATACTTTTGACTTTTCAAGAGTGCATAATCCTACAACAAAAGATTTGGAAAATTATTTGTTAAAACTACATGCAACAATAAAGGTATAATTAAAAGAAGTTTAAAAAGAATAAAAGATAAATATAGATTCCTATTGTAAAGAATAAACACAATTCAACATGGGTGATAGAATATAATTATTTTATTGTAATATCAAGACTATTTGTCCTTGTAATAAGTTGGACTATTATAAGCTTGGACTTTTTTCTATTTATAAATGAATCAATCCAATTGCTTATTGATTATATCTACCTCAGTCAACAAAGATCCATCTCATATTTCATGTGTCTTTTTTTAAACCATATAAGACAATGAATATATTAAGAAAAAAAATATGTGCCACCTCTTCTTATAAAAATATACAATAATGAAGAATTTAAGGTGGCAAAAGTATTAAACTCAAAGTAATACCAAAATAAGTTAGAATATCTTATTCATTGGTGCAGATATGATATTGGTGAATAAACACAGGAGCCAATAAAGAATCTTGCAAATGCAGCAAAAAATGTAGAGGCTTTTTATCAACAATATCTATCAACATTTAGATGAGCAATAACAAATTTTTGTTATAAAAGAAACAAGATGAAGAAAATATAATATTCTATCTTCTATTCTTTTTTGTAGCTTCTTTGTATATTATAAGAGTAAAGAAATAGAGAACCAACAATCAACAGATTCAACTTAAGAGCTATTATTTGCTGACTTGTCAAATGAGACATTGTAATTGTCTCAACCTTCAAGACGGCTTAATCAAGATGAATATCTTTAAGAATAACATATTTTTCTTTAAACAAATGGAGAGATATAAGATGTTTGGTATCACAACCTTAGAAGAGACTCTTGATGTTTGATGATTTTATTAGAAGTAAGAATAATTCTTGACTGTATCTCAAATATTTTATTTAAAAGAAGTTATAAAAGCTTCAATAATAATAAAATAATAAGGTAGTCTTTCTGCCTCAATATGAGATATTATTAATAATTGGAAAGACCTATTAACCATCTTTGAAGAAGACAAAGATCAAAGTATGTGGCAAACACAATTTATTGCATCTTAGATTTTTTCAGCATTTGATGACTATTTTTTGTAGAACTCATTTCTAAAATATAAAATAATATCATAGATATACATATTTATTTTAATAATTACTTATATAATTAGGTAGAAATAAATAAAAGTAAATAAAAATAAATTAATTTCATAATATCTTTTAGAGAAGCTTCTTAAGAATTTTATTGACATAATTTTGTCTTTACACATATTTATTGTTTATTTTAAGGTTAGAAACTTAGTCAAAAAATTAGCCACGTGTCATACATATGAATAGCTTATAAAACAAGCTAACTATGTAGTGCACACATAAAAAATTGCCTTGCAAATTAAAACATGTGGCTTGTAAAGTCAATACATGTTGGAGGTCCTATAAAACATTCTCATATAGCTTTTAGGTGCATAGTATGTATAGAAGTAAGATTGAAGCCTTCTTCACTCTTGTCAATTCTTTTCTTGCTTTAGTCTACATTCAAGTGTCTTTAGTTTTCTTGTCTTTTGGTAATAGCCATTCTATTTTTTTTTAATATATATATTTTTTTACTTCTATTTTGTCATATTTCTTTGAAAAAAATATTATTTAATTATATTCTTTCATCAAGTTTTTGTCCTTGATATACATGCAAGACGTCTTTTAATCTAATTTACTTGGTTTGTCTTTTCAAAACAATCTCTACTATAATGGAGCCCATTCCAATGCCTTTTAATACACCTTTGTTTTCCATATAAATATTTGTTGCCAAAATTTCTTATTAAATGTCAAATAAACACTTATATAGAATCATGTGCTTGGTGGTATTGAAATTGATAAACTACTTAAATATGGCAGCTATAGAAGTTCCTTCACTTACCATGAATGCAAAATCATCTCTTCTAAATTACTCATATAAATTGTTGGTACTTTTTCTATCTTATTTATTTATTTATTTATTTATTATATTTTTACAATTTCATACAAAATGACTTAATTTTCTACAAATGAAGCAAGTTCTTATATTGCCACATTGATTAGAATAGCTTCCTTTGTCTTGTCTTCAAAAAAGAACCAAATCTTTAATTTGAGGTTTTTTTTCTTTCTTCTTTGTAACTTCATAGGTAAGTCTTGCCATTACATAGTCCATTGTAATTTCTATTAATTTGATAAACTCCAATACAACAATGAGGTTGTAGGAATTGAAAAGGCTCATAAGCAAGATTATGATAATATCACCTTCTTTTAAAGGCTTGTTAATAATTACTAGTTGATTTGCAAGAGCCTTTATCTTATTGACATAAGTCATAAGGTTTTCATCTTCTTTTATCTTACAAGTGAAGAATTTCTTCTTGATGAAGATTATTTTGGATAAGTTCTTGCTTTCATATATATTGCAAAGAATCTTCTATTCTTTTGCTAGTCTTTTATAAGAGATAATGTAAAAAAAATTGGCTTCATCCAAATTCATAGCAGTTGTGCCAAAAGCCTTCTTTTCGCATCTTTTGAATTCCTTCTTCTCTTTAGTATTTGCATGTGTGCTTGGAGGCTCTTTACTTTCATCTACAATGTTCTAAAGATCCAAAGACTCGAATAAAAGCTCTAT
Organism: Physcomitrium patens; assembly: GCF_059467195.1. Classification (NCBI taxonomy): domain Eukaryota; kingdom Viridiplantae; phylum Streptophyta; class Bryopsida; order Funariales; family Funariaceae; genus Physcomitrium; species Physcomitrium patens. Next base: position 8,895,234 of record NC_143432.1, read on the forward strand.
TTTAATCTTTCAATAGTAAAAGTTATCTCTTCCAAATTTTTTAATCACTGTTAAACCTTCACCTTTAGTAAAAGCCATGTCTAAGAAGAACTCTATTAAAAAAATATCCAAAATAATAGTCTCTAAGTACTCAAAATTATCAAAATAATTTTATACTAGTAAAATCTCAAAATTCTTTTTAATGAAAAATTGAGTGCTTTATCTCTCAAAATATTTTCAATTCAAGTTTTGAAGCTTTTAATAAGTATGTGCACTCTAATGAACCTTACTATCAAGATCTTTCACTCTTTTAAATCAACTATTTTGTAATACAAACAAGATAAGTGAAATAACTTTAATAGCAGAAATAGATACTATCAAGGTTTTTCTATAAATTCTTAAACTTACAATTCTAAGAATTAAGAATCCAAAACCAATGTTAGAAATCTATAAGGTCAAAATCAGCACCTCTTCATGCCAAAACATAAGTTTAAATCTTACAAATCCTATCATTAGCAAACACCATAAGATCTATTCGACACAAGTATAACAACTAGAAAATGACATCAACTTACTTAAATGGCACAATAAAGTATGTATGGGCCCATAAGCTATTGAAAAAATATAAAAAACAAGATACAAGTAAGTAGAAATTAAAATTGTTGTACACAAGAGAAGAATGGAATGAAATACTTCTTACTTTCAACACCTTTTATTTATAAGAAGAGTTACATTTATTATAATTCAACTTCATCTATAATCATCTTCATCCTTCTTTGCTTCATCCAACTAAATCTTAGTTCTTTTAAACCTAGGCACTACCTAAAATTCTAGCTGCCATATTACAAACTTACCTTCACCTTTTTGCTATCTTTTAGATAATATATTTTATATAACATTTTATTCTTATTTTAATAGATCTCTAATTTAAAAAATATATTTAAAAAAATTATAAATCTACAAAATCTTATCTATACACCTCCTACAATATTTACAAATTCTTCAAATATATAAATCACTTTTTATTTTTCAAAACTAAAAATCATTAAAAACATCTCTCATTTTGAAAAGCTCTTAAAAATCCAATATCCATTCAAATCACCTAAAATAATATTAAAAACATCGTATTAAAGTTTATTCTCTAATCTTATTCTTCAATCAAAAAATGAATCTCAAAAATTGTAGCAATTGTACAGTTTTAGACCTTGGATTTTGATTTGATCTTGATTTACTACTTATCTTTTTTGAATATTAATTCTTAATTTCTTAAGATAATTTTTACTAAAAACTATTCTAATTTTTTTTAAAGATGCCTAAAATATATATGTTTTTTTAATTTACTTTATATTATCTTATTTATAGCTATACAAAATAAGTAGAAGTTTTTTAATAAGAAGATAATATTAGCTCTAAATTTTTTTACTAACTCCTTATATTTTACTTATGTTTTGTTACTAAATTTTTTAATTAGGCTCTTCTATAATAAAATCCATATTTTAACCTTTATAAAATAATTTTATTATAATATAATGATAAGTATTACTATGAAACACTTAAAGTTTTTATGATTTGTATTACTAATTACCAAACCAAAAGTGCCTTCTAGATAATAATGCCAATTTTTAAATAAATCCACAATAAAAAAAAGTTCTTTATTATGAATCTTATAGTTGATTTCGATTATTAATTTTTTTAAAAAAAATAAAATACTACTAAGTGAAGTTTGTCATTTGCTCTTATTTATGACAATAGCACTTTTAAGGCAAAATTCAATATGTTTATTTTTATTAAAAAATGCTTTAAAAAAATTGACACAACATAAAATCAATGCAAAAATAAAAATTATCTTTAAAACTTCAAAGGATTTTTTAACTTCTTTATTAGATTCTTATCAATATATGCCTTGAATTCAATCAATTCATTTTGTAATAAATTGTAGATTAGTCCAAATTATGGTTTAGTTCTATCTTAAAGATCAATTGAATAATCATAAAGATAATACTATAAAAGAATATTTGCATTCTTCTTCTCAAAAATGTCTTGATAATATTCGTATTAGCTTCAAATGCTACTTGAAATCTTTTCTATCAGAAATGAGTGTGGAATAATAAAAAAAAAGATGGCTATTTTTTTGCAACATGCAAGAAAGTCTTTATATCTATAAATAAAAAAAATTATTAAATTAAACTTAAAACTTTTTTTGTTCTTAATAAAATTCTTAGATATGCTTTCAAAAAATTTACAATTACAAGAAATTCAATATATTTTAGGATTATTCTTTTTTAGCCACAATAAATCTTAAATAATTGGATTAAAAAGATATCTAATTATAAAAAATATTACAAAGCTATTATAACCATTTTTTGCAATATCTATAAAAAAGATTTATAAATAAAATCTTTAGAAAATAAAAAATAATTATTTATGATTTCTATATGAATAAATTTAGATTTCTTTACTTAAGGTATTTTATATCTTTTAAAAAATTATTTATTTAAAAAAAATTAAGGTTCTTGAATATAATAAAAAAAAAAAAAAAAAAAAAAAACCTTGTGATTTTTAGATACTAAATAAACATGTATTATAAAAGAAGGAGAGGATTTTAAAAAGAGATTAAAATCTTCATTAGGTGTTGAATAAGATTCTACTTGTAAGGTTCATATTAGAACTAGATAAACTTATTTTTTATCTTAATATTATCTTCTTAAACAACCAAATCCTTTAATTTGTGGTTGCATCATTTCTTTAGACAATATTGAGCATTATGCTTAAATTCTCCATAACATAAGTACAATTGTTTTAGACAATGATAAGTCTTTTTTTGTTTAGTAAGGAATTTAAAATATATTATGTCAATTTATAAGTCTATCACTTCCAAATATATGAATCAAGATGATATTATTATTACAATTAAATTATAAAAATATTAAGATCTACTTATACAACTTTTAAATTAAAATTTAAAAAATTAATTGTCATAATTTATAAAACAATTAATTGTCATACTTTATAAAACAATTAATTGCATGACTTAATGTTTTAAAGTTAAGTAAATTTAGCATTAATTTTTTTATCTTATACTATAATCTATAAAAAAATTGATTAATCACTATAACATTATTTCACTTGATATTAGTCATAAGTTGTTAAAATACAAATCTTACTTATTATAACACAAATTATATTATATTTTTTATAAATGGTTCAAAAGTCTACCAAAAAAGCCTCCAAATGATTTATAATTAAATCACATTGTTCAAAAAAAGATAAAAACATGATAAAGTAGAATCTAAAAGTAGTGTTTCAATAAACCCAACTTGTAATCTTAGAATTGAATAGCTTTGAGATTGAAGTTCAATCACCAGTTCTATATGGTTGATGAATCCTTGAAACTTTGATCTTGTATCATTAAACTTCTTATAGTGAAATAATATTATATTTATCATTAAACTCTTATAGTGAAGTAATATAAATTAGTGTAAATGTTGAAGAAACTCCAAGTATTTCTATATCTTCACTTCATGCCAATATCATTATTCTTTGTGTGGATAAATTGAATTGATGTATTGCAAGTATCAATTCTCTCATTTGTTCTTGTATTTGTGTCATTGTATTCTTTGTTTTACTAAGCTTTGTCATGATAAAGCAATACTAAAAACAAATATCTAATATCATTCAAGACAAATAGAAGAAATGATTTAAGAACAATATTAGTTTAGAAGTAGGTAATATAAAACTTCTAATATACTTATGTCTTATCAAGAAAAAGAAATAATCCACTCTTAACTTAAAAAAGCCAAAGCTTTGATATTGTAAGTGCACTCTTATCAATTTGTTAAGAACAAAAATTCAAAGAATATAAATAATTAAGTGAAACATTTCTCAAAGAGAGATGGCAAAAAAGAAACAAGTAAGCTTGTATATTTAAGAAGAAATTAGAATGGCTTTTGCCAAAATTTAGAAAGCTATGAACTCTTGAAACTAAACTAAAATCAAGAAAGAAATTGAAAAGAGTAATGAAAGCCTCACATTTTTCTTCTATAAATACTATCTAACTAAAATTTATATGGCAACATTTTGTAAGACCTCCAATACATATCCAACTTATAGAACAAGTTTTTAATTTATAAGGCATGTTTCTTATATGTATGCCATATGTCCAACTTATACTACAAGTAGCTAATATGTGCAATATATGACCAACTTATTGGCCAAGTTATCAACCTACTAATCACTCACAAACATGTATAATAGAAAATTTGCATCTGTGAAGCTTCTAACAAGCTTTTTCACAAGATATTATTAAACTTATTAAGTTTTATTTATTTCTATAAACTTATATTATTTAAATAATTATTAGGATAAATATGTATGTTTATGACAAATAGCTATGTCAACATAATGTTTAGAAATTGAATTAAATTCAATTTTATGAAAATCAATTCATAACTTAAAAAATCAACCAAATTGTAATGATATTAGGAAAATATTTTGATTTAATATATTTTTTATGTATATAAATATTTTAATAATTTATAGTTTAAAAAATTAATAAAAAAATAAAAATAAAAATAAAATAAATAATATTTTCTATAAAATTTACTAAGAAGGATTTTTATATAAATTATTATATTTATTTTATTTTAATAAAAAAATTTATTATATAATAATTTAAATATTTTTTTTTTAATAAAATATATCTATACTTTGACATTTATTAGATTTATATTGTAGCTAAAACTTTACAAAGGTATCACTATTGAAGTTTTTAAACAAAGGATTCTAAACAAAATATATATATATATTTATATATATATATATATATATATATATTAAAGAAGTAAAAATAATATTAAAAGATTATGTTTGTAATTTTATTTATATGAATTTTATATAATAAAAATCTTAATATATGTATATATAAATGAATATTTTATTTTTAAAATTTATAAATAGTTTTTAATATTTTAATATTTAATATTTATTATATAGACTTTTAATAAATCTTTATTCAAATATATATCCATAAATAAAATTATATATTATATTAGAGTCAAAAATATAATTTAAATGTTTTTAAATATTAAAAAATATATTGTAAAATTATAGCTATATTCAATACAATCTTAATATAGTTCATTGATTTTATTTAATTTTAAATCATATAGAAGACTCTTGGATAATTACACTAGCTTCTAATTTTAAAAATTTAACCTAATACTCTTGTCATAAATAATAAAAACTTTATGAGACAAATTTTAAAACTAAGTAAATTTAAAAATTTGATAAAATTATTTATGAACAATTAAAAAGTTATTACCATAACATGCAAAATCTTATAACTTGTAAATATAACAAATCTCAAAGAAAGAATTGACAAAGCCAATGATGGGCTTACTCTTCTGATTATGTATATAATTTGTAGGACTAGAAGCTTTTGGTCCAAACTTTTAGTATCTTCTTATGTAACCTCTTTGAATTGGATTCTTAGCAAAACTTTTTAGCAATAGTTTCCAATTAGTCCCAGCTAGTAATATATATATATATATATATATATATATATATATAAAAGATTCTAAAAAAAAAAATTCTTAAATTTCTTGCTAGAAGTTTTTAAAACGATTTTTGGATAATTTGAGACAAACTATTTCTAAGTTTTTGTTTATGACACATTGTATGTAATTTATAACAAACTCTATATAAAAATATTAATGAATATGCAAATATAAACTATCAGATTAAGAAATAAAATATATATATATATATATATATATATATATATATATATATGTATATATATTTTTTCTAAAATTTCTTATCAAAACTATTAAATCATATAAGTAAAGAATTATAATCAATAAAATATCACTTAATATAAGATTTTTTTTCGCCTTGCATAAATTCCAAATTGATCCCAAAGCTATTTAAAATTATTTTAATCTTTATAAAAAAACAAAATTACAAATTGTTTTTTTTCTTTTGTATAGTTTAGAATATGCAAAGACACATATTTATGTATGTAGAATGTTTTGCATAGAAAGCCTATTTTTTAAATTATATAATACAATTTCTAAAAATATCACCATTCAAATTTTAATAAAGTCCTATTGATGGTGATTTGTGACATGTACAAAAATATTATTAAAAATCTAACAAAAAAAAAAGAAAAAAAAGAAACATTTCCTTCTTTTTTTGATGTTATCAAACTTTAGTTTTGAAATGATTAATAAAATAAATAAAATTTTCTTTTGAAGAAGAGAAAACTACGTTTATTTATTATTTTTCAAAATTTACATTTATTATTTTTTTTGGTAAAAAATACTCTTTATTTTAAGAAAAACACCTCAAATAAGTTTTAACAATTTTTACAAAATCTTGGCCCTTTAATCCAATTAAATAAATAAATTTATGATCCATATATGTATTTAATAATTTAAAATATTCTTAAAATAACACGTCATTTCAGATAATAGAATCTTAGGTTATTTACAAATAATTTTTATAGTGAATCATATAATGAGTTTCAGAAGGAATTTATGGCTAAAAATCTGCTTTAAAAGGCTATGATTTGAAAGTCTTTTGAAGGTCCTTTGCTTGATGAAGAGAAATTCTTTCTGAAAACCTTGGCTTATGGACATAATACAAAGTAAGAAGATACCACAAAATAAATCAAATTATTCTTTTGTTACAAGTCTAAATATATTAGTTTATATCTTATTTCAAAATATTATGAATAGTAAAAATAAACTTACTTTTCGACTTCTATGTGGATTTCTTACACAATTGTGACATAGCTTTTAAATTGTTTCCAAAAACAACTTGTTCAGATGGGTTCAACAAAAAATTTAAGAGACAACACTATTCATAACATGTAAAAAGAAGTGCACTTTGCCTCTTCTTCTCTTTTTAGAAAATTTAAATTAATTTTTTAAAATACTAAGCTAGGGGCTTCTCAATTTCAACCAATCAATTTTTGTAAACAATTTACATTTAGGGGGATTAAGATGAGAGGTCACACGCCCTACACACCGTCCTCAAGTTCGAAGGGCAAAAGATTCCACTCACTCTGTGGAGCCCCTTTTTCATTGCAAAGAACAAGGATTCATAAAAAAATTTAGCATATCCAGTTTGGAAGTAAAAGAAGCCAAAAAGGTCCTACAAATTGATTGGACGGATAACCAAGCCTGGACACGGCTCAACCAAGCACAACTTTTGAGAGAGACCCGCTTTGCCAAGCTAGAAGCCACCAAGAACTCGACGGCAGCAAAATGGTCTTGTGTAGGCAACAGGTGATCGAAGGAGTTATTTAAATTCCACAGAGATAAGAACAAGCAAGCGAATATCCACGAACTAATAGACGGAGGCCGTAACCTCACAACCTAAACAAAAATCTCTATCCACGTACACCACTATTACAAAACCCTGTACACCAATGATCCGGAGGTGGAGAGCAATCAACAAGACCTAGACAAATATCTGAACAACGTCCCCACCAAGGTCACGCTCGAACAAAACAACAACCTCACTACGATAATCACACCAGCAAAAGTCCACCAGGCAACCAAGGATCTCCACAAATATTAAGCAGCGGGAGAGGACACAATCCCGATAGAGTTCTTGACCAAAATGTGAGACAATTGAAAGCGACCTCACGGATGGCCTCAACGAAGCATTTTGAAACGACCACTTATACGACATTCTCAACTTGGGTCTCATCAGCCTGATATCCAAAGGAGGAGCAACCACCAACATCCGCAAGTATTGGACCATCACAACGCTCTCTTCGACGTACAGAATGGCAGCAAAGACACTTACCAATCGCCTCCAATCGGTCCTCTCGAGTTGTATTCGACCCACCCAAACGGGCTTTGTCAAAGATCGCTACATTTTAGACAATGTCCTACAAACCTATGAATCCATCCACTAGACCAAAGAAAGCAACCAGGATTTAGTGATCCCCCTTTTGGATTTTGAGAAAGCTTACGACAGAGTTAACTGGACATTCCTTCAACAAATAATGCATAAGCTGGGATTTTGGAGGAATGGATAAAGTGGACCGCAACACTCTACAAAGGCGAACAATCCGCAATCTTGGTAAACGGACACAAGAGCGACAAATTCACAATTAAACGGTCGGTGCGCTAGGACTATCCCCACACCCTACCTATACTTGTTTATATTGGACGTGTTATCCTACATGATAAACGACCCGAACTATGACATCAAGGAATTACGCTTACCAAACGGCGCCACGGTGAGGGATCAATGTTTTGCGGACGACACAACGTTGTACCTCTGGGACACCCCCAAGAACCTTCAACGCTCATTCGAAGTACTGGAGTTGATTTGCTCCACTTCTGGCTTCCTTATCAATTCGAACAATACAAGTGCCTTCTAGATCAGTAACAGCCCCAGGTAGTGGCAATGGGGCAAGGACAAAGGCCTCGTGTGGCTGACCACAGGCACATTCACAAAGTACTTGGGGTTTCTGTTTGGCGATACATTGTCTTGAGAAACTAAACGCACGCCTCTCATACAACAAATCAAAAAAAAGCTCGCGAAGTGGACGAACCGACGACTCTCGCTCCCAACTAGAGTCTTCATTTCCAACCAAGTGATCCTTGGGAGCATCTAGTATTTGGCGTCATGTAGCAACGTTCAGTAGGGAGTTCTCCTTATGCGGAAAAACTCCGCCAACCTCCATACCTCAATGGAGAAATCTACGAGGAAGATGGCAGGAGCCTAAACACCGAACCCAACTCAAGGTTCCGAAACTGGTCAACCAAAGGGACCCTCCGAGTCGGGAACTTGTAGGATCAAACACGACTACGCTTTGTCCCCGACTAGGAACTACGACGCAAGACCAAATCGCGTTCTATTGACACAATATCTACCCAAGCAAGGGATGCCATTGGATGGGACTTAAACCAAACAACCCACCGAGCATAGCAGACTGGACCACTAAAGGCAGAAATGCCACTGTGTTCCAACTCACCGGACATACCTCCACGAGATGGACTAGTGCGCAATACCAACAAGCAGAGGCTCTTACCTCCTCACAATGACGGCTCCCCACGAGGACGTCCTTCTAGATGCACTCCGAGAAGCCCAAGTGATACCCAAGTGTCCACTAAGAGTTCAACCCAACGGAGGCCTCGCAGCACCCTAGCATAATCTGGATGCAAGTAGAAGGAGAAACCCAGACGTTAGAAAATGACCCGTGAAAGTGGAAATGAAAACGACAATGGATAATAGCAGAGGCCCTCCTATACAACCACATCACAAAAAGGGGGTTCCGCATCATCCTCCAACAACAGTGGCGCCAACTTAGTTTTGACAGAACCTTCCAAACACAAGAATTCTCCCACTCCCAAAGGAAAAAACACTTCGCAAGACTCTGGCACCCCTACCTACCCAAGAAAAAATCAGCAATGGTGTGGCTCTTGATAGCAGAGGGCCACCCCATCGAGGGATGGCAAGCAAAGATCAATCAACCTGGCCATTGTAACTTATTCCCGGGCCAGCAACAAGAGACAACCGAGCATGTCTTCTTCAACTGCCCCAGGTCTCCATCGCATGGACCAAATACGCGACAATTTGCCGAATGGTCAAACCCACGCTGCCTCCCCTCACATGGCCCTCCACAGGCCCTCTTGGCACCAACGACCATCCAAAATTAGCAGGAAGATCCCACACAATGGGACGTAGGAACTCCATGCTCAATCTCCAAGCACACTTCATGGACATCCTCGGATGGTCAATCCTGTGATACACGTGGTGTCAGAAATGCTAACACGACCTCAAGAAAGGCCGCTTTTGCATTGGCATTGCCATGTACAGAGCGTGGCAAGCCACAATACAGGTAGGGATGGGGGCATTAACAGAACTTCAGAAATTCAAGAAACAGAGAGCAACGGATCACCATTCCGCAATGAAAACAAAATTCCTTACCATTTGGACCCAAGCCGACGTCTTCTGCTGGAGACAAACACACCCCAACTGGAAACTCCTCCTCCACCGCGACTTCCTCCCGAGAGAGTTTGCCAACAGACTAAAAACAATCCAGATACAAGACGATCCCCCGACACGCGACGTGGAGGGTCTTAACGCACCTGCCCCTACAGACCAACTGCAGCAACGGTCCACAAACTCCTCCCTGGATCAAACACTATCCGGTGCCTACAGGAGCCCACACCGACCATCGTCAAACGCAAAAATTGACAACCCAGAGGACAAAGATTGCAAGAAACCTCGCCAAAGAAATCCTTGCCAAGATCATGGCCGATCTGGAAAACAATGATCTTCCAACACCTAACTTCGCGAACACCACACAAACGCACCCCCAACCTGACAACAGGACCCCCGGGACACCAGGAGCACGAGCACGTATATCCTCCCCAACAGATGAAGCAAGGTCAACAGCTCCCCACGACCTTGCAAACCACGCCAGTCTGAACATCCAGCGGCAGATTTAGCATAGCGTAGAAAACTCTACACTCTAACACAGACACAAAGGCGGGAAAGACCAGGGAACCCGGGTCCCCCCCTGACCCCCCTCCCGGGATGAAAATTCCAAGATTTTAACATGCAAAGCCTGTCACAATTTAATAATTTTAAATTTCTTTATTAAGCACGGCACATTTCAGCTCATACAACGATTTTATCTGAAGTTTGTATTAAAGCAAATAAGCGGACTGCCATGTCATCCACCCGTCTACATTCGTCAACACTAAAGTTGGGTCGAGAACCTGTTATGAAAACAAGGCAGACACACCAGAGAACGAATACCTGGAAAATTGACTATACTCATGCGTAGGGCAAGTCACACACAAGCCAACAAATAATGAGAATCATTTCCAAGAGTAAATTTACCTACTGAGACATGAAAACTACAAAATGGTATGATGAAGCTGAATATCGTCCTCCCAGTCAATGATACAATCGAAAATGGTTCCCAAGGCTTTGTAACGAGACTCACCCTGTGAGAGTCTCCATGTAATTGAAGCTGCCTAGCAAAAATATGGCTCCACTTTAATATTGTGGAGGCAAAAAGTATGAAGCAACTTTAGTTGTTGAGCAAGCCATCGAACCATGAAGGACACCGCCGATGTAAGCAGTGCCTTTCTGGGAATGTCTCCCTTACACACAGAAATTTCATATCTGTAGTCTTAAGGTAGTTATGACGTACAGGTAACAGAAAAAATGTCATACAATGAAAACCCTTATAGTTTTGAGAGAGGTAGTTATCACCCCGTCCGCTGTCTTTGAGAGCTTCTACTTGATAACTTTTGGTCGTTAAGGATGAACTTTGCACATATCTTCGATGACTTAGCTGTGCAGAATCTTAATCGGTCCATGCCCTCTCTTGTTCAAAGTCGACTCCATCTCTGCAACACTGGGTACTGAGGGACAGAGACTGGCTGTACATATCCTACTTGCAGTACATCAGGTTGCAGTGACTCACCAATGGGTGGAGAAACTTGGCGTAATTGAGGCACATGGCACTCATTTACAGGATATTGAGGGGGAACACGAGATAAGCTAGCTAATAGACCTTTCAGAGGATAACCAGACTTGTCCTGTGATATGAGCTATTCCGAGACGTATATCTTGCGAAATGCCTAGAACCAACATTTATCTTGTTCGTATGGTCCTCTTCCATGAGGTTCGTGCGACAGAGGACCATGAAAGACTGCTGATCTACCTCCACCAGCAGGAAAGTTTTGATATTGGTTGCTGTTACCATCGTACAGGTTACGGATTGAGTGATTATAGGATTACAACCACTCTCTGTTTGCTCTGACTTCCAGTTTCACCAATTGAAGGACCCTGACTTTGTGCGTCTGACTTTGTGTGATCTAGACCTTCAATTGATGAAACTCAGAACACAAGTTTTCAACGCGTAAACAGTAGAGTATGATACATTTAGAAAGTGAGGAGTACTGAGGATTTCAAACAACCATTAGATCATTCCAAAATATGGTAGACCTTACACCTCACAATAAATCACAAAATGTCATATTAGAAGGTCGTCCTAGTTGCCATTCAACCAAGGAGAAGTTTTTCATAAAATCAATCACCCCAGGTGTTTCACTCTGGTTAAGTGACAACTATGACACCTAATGTATCGAATAATTTTTTAACACCAGTGAATGGAAAACATACCGCCTCAGCTGCATCTGTTGCACCTTCTAACCATATGGAACTTTGCCGATTACTCTTGGCCCTCGGCGCCACTCCATCTTCACAACGTATGACGGAAACACATCAAGTCAATTATTAGAACAAAGAGCATAAGGACCGTCGGCTTCTGAAAAAAAACAGACCTAACAAGAGAATAAGTAACAAGCAAGCCACGACCAAAGCAGGATGTTAAATACAACAATCATCTTCACATACAATATGGAAAACTCAGTCTAAAGGGTGAGATGTGCACCTATGGCCATAATCAAAAGCTTCTTAGCTCGGACAATCACAAAGAGGCAATCAACATACTCACTGCAGGTACTAGGTGAAAACTGCACACAACACCACGCTAAAATTTAGAGAGGAGGACCAGATCAATATATATACCTTTATTATAGCAAAACAAGTAAATTGGAATATATAGTATATTTTATATATATCATATTAATATGGATATATAGAAACCAAAGCCAAATTCGGTTAATATATTAAAATAAGTACAAAAATTTCTTTAAAAACATATATCTAACCCAAAAAAAATTATCTTATTGATAGAATTTATTTTGAAAGACCTAGACTTTAAAAAAAATTAATTTTTTTTATATTATTATATTATAATTTTATCTTTACCATTATTTTCTAATTTTTTAGAATAAAATTATCTATTTTCATATATAAGTCAAGTAGTATTTTAAAAAAATTAAGATTATTATTCATAAAAAAAATGATACTATACAACTATTGATGTTTGATGTTTTTACTACAACCATTAGTCAACTCAAATGAAAAAAATAAACTTAATATCATTACCAATTAATTTCTTTTGGTTATAATTACAAGTTAATTTGCTAATACAAGCTTTTCTTTGACAAACTATCTTTCTTAGAAATAATTAATCACTATAGTAAAATAATTTGAATTTATATTCTTGATTAAATTATAGTTATATTATATTAAGTAATTATTTTTTTGAAAAAAGATTCTTTCTTTATTAGATTTTATCTCAAATATATCATTTATTTTTGGTAATTAAACAAATTATCAATTTAACAATAAATATGAATTTTTATTACATAATCATTTGTATTGCATAATAATAAGTTGAAATATAATCATATTCTTAATAATTTTTACTACAACCTATTAACCTTAAATTTAAGGTCCTTCATAAAATTCTAAGTCTATATCAAAATTCATTTCTATTAAGTTGAAGCATTAAGTTTTTATTTTAAATAATATATTCTACCCTCTTATAAAACTTATTGCTCTAATTTAAAACTAATTTTCTATTACTATTTATAATTCTTTTTTTAAATTATTTTTTATTATTTTAGTATTTAAATCCTAAATATTTAGAATCTCAATCAAATCCAAATATTATAAGGTAATATCCTACCTTCTTGAATATGATCTTTTTTTGAAATAACTTTTTTTATTAAAAAAAAATTAAAAAAAACACAACAAGAACATATTTTATTTATGTAAAAATTTATAGAAAAAATAGAATATTTTTTAATTGGATGATGTAAATTATTAATATTCAAGTATATAATTAACTTAACATAAAATCGTATGTAATACTACTTTAATATGGTGATTACAAATAAGAAAAAAATTGATAAAATTAAAATGTCACAACTTAAATAATATAATTTCTTTTTATTAAAATGAAACAAAATTTTATAAAATATATAGATACATATATTGAATACATAACAAGTACTAATTTTTTTAAATAAGTATATAAATTTTAAATTGTAATTTTTTTTGAAAAAATAATTGTATCAAAAATAAAATATAAAATTATTTTTTAATACACATATTATTTTATATGCTGTTTTAAAATAATAAATAAATACATGAAAATAAGCTAACTATTTTGAAGTGATGAATGATTTTTTTTTATAAAAAATGCATATTAAATGTATTGCTAATTAATAGTAGATTTATCTCAAAAAAAATTTCATTGTCCATTTATTATGAATCAATTATTTTAAACTTCTAATATAACAATTAATATCTATTCATTGAATTTTATTTATTTCTATTACATATGTTTATTTTATATTTAAATATATTAAATATTTTCTTAATTATTTTCTTTAAGTTAAGTATATTACATTTCTTATATACATTTAATATAAAATTTAATTTTAATATATCCTTTTTATATGCCAAATGTATTATTTTTTAACTTGTTTAAAAATCTTATTTATAAATATATCTTTTATATAAATATATATATGGATTTTTAAAGCAATACTCGTATGTTATTAATTTAACACTCATCTTAAATTTTTATGATTAATTTACTCTATTTTCAAACAACCTCACTCCACCTCATAAGTTGTGTTTATGAATATATCTCACTATATTGTAATTCAATCATGATGTTCCAAAATGCTATGAATTTGACTATTTTGTATTATCTCCTTTAGCTCATCAACCATGAGTGTAGAGGGGATCTTATCTATTGTGTCCAAGGCACTCCTCAAGAAACATAAGATTGATAAGCAATGGATTGCTACAAAGTCTATAGAACTTGTAGCTACCAAAATCCAAAATGCTAAGAATTGAATACTAATTTTTAAATATGTTTATTAATACTAGATATCAAGGATATAAATCTCAAAGAACCAAAATTTTATTATATTCTTGTGTAACTCAGAAAAAATAGATATTTATTTAATTCTTATATAATATTGAAACAAGACAAAGAACTAGAGAGGCATTGACAAGAATTAAGAAGACTTCATTCTTACCTCTTTATATACTATTTAACTAGGAACAATATTGTCATGTCATAATATGACTATATAGTAAAAAATAAAAATATGAATGTTATTATAGAAGAGTCTAACAAAAAGATATAGTAAAAAAATAAGAATACAAGATAGAATAATAGAATAAATAGAAGTCCTTTTTATAAAAAGACAGCATAAAAATTAAATCTTTTACTACCTTTTATTCTATCTTTTATCTTTTGTGCTTATTGTAGAAGAGCCTAGCAGAAAGATGTTGTAGAAAAATAAGAATAAAAATAAGGATAAAAAATAAAGTCAGACCTTAAGGTACAAAACCACACACCTATAATAAATCTGAGATTATTTGATAGATTAGAAAGTGGGATATGAGAGCAAACTTAAGAAAAAAATTTTAAGCATTGGTTTTATATCAATTAAATCAATATTGAATTTTTGAAGGATTTTCAAAGTTAGTGATGTTCTTGGTTGGTTTAGATTTAAAAAAATAAAAATATTTTTACAAATTTGAGAGTTTATTGAGTTTTGTGGTGTGTATATAGATGAATTTTTGGCAATATATTGATGTGCTAGTTGTAAATATGTGTGCAAATTTTGAAGTCAATCAAATAGTTTAATTGAAATGTATAAAGATTTTTGTCGGTTGAGGTCTCAAAAATTGGAATTTGAGGATCAATGAGTATTTCTAAGATCTTTAGCAATCTATCAATTGGATTAAAGTGAAAGTTTTTTTTATATAGATATAAGACTTAATCTCCAATGTATAAGTAAAATTGAAAGCAATTCAATGATTCAAGAAGAATATATTGGTGCTGGAAGTTTAGCATTTAGATTAAAGTAGGTGTCACGGACATACATATTTACATAGTTCTTAGTTAAGTAATATATATAGAGGTAAGAGTGAGGCCTTCTTCACTCCTGTCAACTCCTTTCTTTCTTTTAGTCTAGTTTCAAGAGTCTTATGTTTTCTAGTCTTTAGCAATAGCCATTCCAATTCTTCTTTAAATATACATACTTTTATCTATTTTATCATTTTTCTTTTGATACAAATTCCACAAGTTTATGAATCTTCTCTCAATTTGTGTCCTTGACAGATTGACAAGGGTACACATACAATATTAGGTTTTTGTGTTTTCTTGATTAAGAGTGGATTACCCTTATCTCTTGATAAGACATAAGCATATTAGAAGTTACGAATTACCCTCTTTTAAATTGATATTATTTCTAGATTTATTTATTTATTTATTTATTTTTGATTCTTGAGTATTATATTTTCTAAGAATAGATACCTTTGTTTTTATTAAGCTAACATAGTAGAGCTTGTTGAAATGAAGAGTGCAATGGCTCAAATGCAAGAGCAAATGAGAGAGTTAATGCTTGCAATGCATCAACTCAGTCTACCACTATAAGGAGCAACAAGATTATCAGGCAATGAAGATATAGAGATTATTGGAGTTCCTTCAACATCTACACCAAGCCATACTAATGCTCCTACAATGGAACATTGTTCAAGTTTCAAGGAACCAAAAATTTGATTGTCTGAGAAGTTTGATAGCATAAGATCTAAGTTTTGAAGATTTATCAATTAGGTAAAATTGGTGATTGAATTAAAACCTCAAAATTATCTAATTCAAGGATCATAAGTTATGTTTATTGGAACACTACTTTTAGATTCTGCTTTATAATAATTTTTATCATTTCTTGAATGACATGATCTAATATTGAATAATTTGAAAGCATTCTTAGCGGAGTTTTGATCTATGTATAGAGAGCATATTGCAATTTGTATTACATCCAATAAGATTTATATCTTGCAACAAGGTAATTGATCAATGATATTACACACTTCATAATTTTAAAAATTAGTGACAAATATCAAGTGGGATGATGCAACACTCATTAGCCAATTTCTCTACAGATTACAATATGAAGTAAAAAAATTGATGTTCAATTTACTTGATCTTTAGACATTGAGTCAAGTAATTGAATTTATTGTGAAATGTGATAATTGGCTTTTTGAGTTTTGATTTGAAAAATGCATAAGAAAACCTTAATGTTATTACAATTCAATAATGATACCAATGACTTCTCAATCTAAATATTTGAAAGTATAAGACATGCAAATTTATGCAGTATATTTTAAACCTCTTGCCAAATAAGAAAAGACTCATTGTTGTCAAAAAGGACTATGTTTATATTGTAGAAAAGCTAAGCACACTGCTCAATATTATCTAAAGAAACAATGCAACTACAAAATGAAGAGTACTGCTGTCAAAGATGAAAACATGTCAAAAAACAAATTTGTCTAACTACAATAGGGACCGTGCAGCTCGAATCTTGTACAATTTTTAATGAAGGTCTTATTCTCTCCTCAGAATCCTTTCCTTATTTTACAATAGATGTGCATTTAGGATCTAATGATGACAAAGCCTCTCCCTTAATAGATTCAAGAGCCTCAATTTATTTTTTGGATGAAGAATTTGTTAAAAGTTGTAATATATAGTTAGTACAAAAAATTAAATCCGTACCCATAGAAGTCATAGATGGTCGTCTATTATCTTTTGGAGATGTTACTCATAAAACACTTCCTATATATGTAGTAATAAATGGTCATAATACTTGCATAATTTTTAATACAATTAGATCTTCCTCTAATCTAGTCATTTTAGGTTTATAATGACTAAAAAAGTATAATCCTATGATAGATTGGTTTGCTCATAAATTTGACTTTTCTTCAAACATCATTAAGAGTTTTTCTAATTTAGTAGAAAATCATGAGTCCAATATAACCAAACTTGTATTTGTAGGTATAAATTTTTTTTTATATGTTGTAAAAGAAGGATTGTCTTTTGTTATTTATGCCACATCCATTTTAAATGATGGAAAGATTTCAAGTAAAATTCCAAGTCAATATCAAGATTTTAAAGATATTTTTGAGAAAAAGAATGCAGATATTTTCTTAGAGCATCATCCATATGATTGTTCAATTGATCTTAAAGAAAGAACTCAGCAGCCATTTGGTCCAATCTATAGTTTATGATAAAATGAGTTGGCTGAACTCAAGAAGTACATTGATGAGAACTTTGCCAAGAATTTCATATTCCATTCAAAGTATCCTACAAGAGCTCCTATCTTATTTGTAAAGAAAAAAGATAGATCATTACAAATGTGTGTGAATTATCGATGACTCAACAAGTTTGCCATTAAAAATATATATCCTCTATCTTTGATATATGAACTTCTTGATCAATCAAATCAAGCTAAGATCTATACAAAATAGATCTACAAAGAGCATATAATTTGGTCCACATTAAAAAAAAAGATGAATAAAAGATTATATTTCAAATAAGGTATGGACACTTTGAATATAATGTCATGCTTTTAGGACTCACGAATGCACCATCTACTTTCCAACATCTTATGAATGATATTTTTTGTGAGTTTCTAAATGATTTTATTGTGTGTTATTTACATAATATTTTAATCTGCTCTAAAAATGTAGAAGAATATGAAGTTCATGTTCGTCATATATTACAAAAATTTGGAGATGGAGGATTGTACGCCAAGATGGAAAAGTATATATTTTACACTACTCAAGTTGACTTCTTATGATACATCATTTCAAACAATGGTCTAAGGATGGATACTAAAATTATTCACACAATCATAGACTAGAAGATTCCAAAAATAATAAGAAATATATAATACTTTTTGAAATTTGTCAATTACTATCAGATCTTCATCAAGAACTTTTTTCAAGTTGCAAAGCGACTTATACACTTAACTTGTAAAGACAAGTTTCAGTGGAATAAAGAGGCAAAAGCATCATTTGAAGGTTTGAAGAAAGATTTTATTTTTGTATCAATCTTGCATCACATCAACTTTTCTAAAGCATTTTTTTATGGAGATAGATGCATCTGACTTTGCCTTGGGTATAGTCTTCTCACAAATAGGAGCAGATGACAAACTTCATCCAATAGCTTTTCATTCAAGAAAATTTTCAGAAGTCGACATTAATTACAAAATCTATGACAAGGAACTTCTTACAATCATGGATTCTTTTCAAGAATGACGTCATTACTTAGAAGGTACTTTAAGTCTAGTCATTGTATATAGGAATCACAAAAACCTCAAGTATTTCATATCAACACATGTTTTGAATCATTGAGAGGCTCGTTGGAGTATGTCTTTCTTAAGATTTGAGTTCAATATCACTTATCGATCAAAAAAACAACAAGGTTTATCTGATGCCTTTTCTATGTCTTATCTTATCTTATACCAAAAGATAATTTTACTGAAGCTATGAAAATTTTATCTTTGAGCAATGAAATTAACATTGATTATTGATTTGACTTTTTTCAAGTAGATTCAAATAAGTATGTTCTTAGATCTTCTTATTCATGATATTAAAAATAATTCCTCTAAGTCTCAAGATACTTTTAAGTTTGAATTTAAAGAGAATCTACTCTATTTCAAAGAATACTTAGATGTTCCAAAAAGAGAAGCATGATTACATGCTCTTAAAGCTCATCACAATTTTCCTACAGTAGGACATTTTGGATATAATAAGACTTTGGAGCTTATATCTAAAGATTTTTGGTGGCCTCAAATGTAGAAGGCTATTAAAGAATTTGTACAAATATGTGATATTTTTTCAAGATCAAAAACTCCTCGTTATCAACCCTATGGACTCTTCCAACCATTACCTATACCATAACAACCATGGTCTTCTGTCTCTATGGATTTTATCACAAATCTTCTAATTTCGGATTTTTATGATTTCATATTTGTGATTGTAGATTGTTTCACCAAGATGGTACATTTTTTACTATGTACAAAATCTATCACAAGTAAAAGAACAACTAAACTCTTCCTTAATAATATCTATTGCTATCATGGATTATCAAAGGATATTATATCTGACAAAGGAACATAGTTTTTATCGAGATTTTAGAGAACACTTTTTTGAAGATATTGAATGTAGATA
Source organism: Physcomitrium patens (assembly GCF_059467195.1). Taxonomy (NCBI): domain Eukaryota; kingdom Viridiplantae; phylum Streptophyta; class Bryopsida; order Funariales; family Funariaceae; genus Physcomitrium; species Physcomitrium patens. The sequence continues at coordinate 8,915,148 of NC_143432.1, forward strand.
TAAAACTATCTTTGGCTTTCCACCCTCAAATTGATGGACAAACACAATGAATAAATCAAGTTTTACAGTAATATTTGAAGTGTACCATCAATTATCAACAAGATGATTGAACAACTCTTTTGCCATTGGCAAACTTTGCTTACAATAATTCAATACATTCTTCTACTCAACAAACACCTTTCTTTGCCAATTACGATTATCAACCATAATTTGATACTTTTGACTTTTCAAATGTTGATAATCTTGTAGTGGAAGATGTAGCAAATTGATTATCAGAGCTATATGCAAAAATGAAGGCACAATTAAAAGAAGCCCAAGAACAACTAAAAGCCAATACAGATGTCTATCACAAGGAATAACTTCAATTCCATGTGGAGAATAAGGTATAGTTACTTTGTCATAATATTAAAATTAATCATACTTGTGACAAGTTGGATTATTGTAGGCTTGGACTATTTTCCATTTGTGAATAGATCAATTCAGTTGCTTATTGATTACACCTACCAAAGTCTATGAAAATCCATCTTGTGTTCCATGTGTCTTTACTTGAGCCATACAAGACAATGGATATACAAAAAAGGAGACAAATGCTTCCACCTCTTATAGAAGTGGATAATAATGAATAATTTGAGGTGGAAGAAGTCTTAGATTCAAGGCAGTGCCAAAATAGGTTAGAATATCTAATACATTAGCATGGATATGATATTAATGAATATACATAAAAGCCATCTAAGAATCTAGCAAATACTTCATCCAAAGTTAAATCTTTTTATCAATGACATCCATCCAAATCCAAATGAAGAGTCAAAAAATTCTTTACTATAAAGTAAAGCAAGCCCAATAGAGATTTCATTCTATCTTGTATTATTATTTCTTTAGATTTTTTAGTGCTTAGGAGATAGAGAATCAACAACCAGCAAATTCAACTCAAGAGCTATCATTTGTTGAACTACCAAACAAGACATTGTGACTATCACAACCTTTGAAATGACAAAATCAAGATGAAGATTCTTAAAAATAACATGTTCTTCCTCAAATAGATGGCGAGATACAATGCATTTGATACTACTACCTTGGAAGGGACTCTGAATATTTAGTAATACTTTTGGAGGTAAGAACCACTCTTAATGGTATTACTAATGTTTTCTTTGAAAGAAGTTATGAAGGCCTCAATAATAATCAAATATCAAGGTGGTATTCTTATCTTGTTATAGGACATTATTGATAGTTGAAGGGACCTATCAACTACCTTGGAAGAGAACAAAGATCAAAATATGTAGCAAATACAGTTTAACGCATCTTGGACTTCATCAACATGTATTCACCACTCCTCATGGAACTTGTCTCTAAAAGAAGGGATAGTGTCATGGACATACATATTTATCCAAATAATTATCTAAATAATAAGAATAAATAGAAATAAGTCAAAGTAGATAAATATGATAATATCTTATGAAAAACTTCCTAGAAGCTTCATAGATGCTGCTTTGCCTTTATACATGTCTATAGGTGATTGATAGGTTGAAAATTTAGCCAATAAAGAGGCGACGTATTGACATGTTGACCACTTGTAGTATAAGTTGGACATATGGTGCACACCTACAAAACTTGCCTTATAAATTAGACATGTGTCATACAAGTTGGACGTATATTACAGGTCTTATAACATGCTGCCACATAGGTCTTAGTTAAGTAGTATATATAGAAGCAAGAGTGAGGCCTTCTTCATTCTTGTCAACTCCTTTCTTTCTTTTAGTCCAGTTTCAAGAGTCTTATGTTTTCTAGTCTTTGATAATAGCTATTCTACTTCTTCCTTGAATATACATACTTTCGCCTATTTTATCACTTTTTTTTTGAGACAGATTCCATAAGTTTATGTATCTTCTTCCAATTTGTGTCCTTGACAGTAGGAGGCCACCTAACACCTGATTAGATTATCTTGTATTTCTCTCAATGAGTAAGTGAAATTGATTTCATCTTTCTTGTGTTTGTTTCTAACTAAGATATTAAAAAGTGTACAAATTTTGAATTGATATCAATGATTTAATCACTAATTCTTGAAGCTTTAATTTACCATAGGATTATGTTTAGGATTTGTCTATTGTTTGATTAGGGCTTACGATTTAATCTAGAATTTAGTTAAGATTAGGATTTTCTTTGAATTTGATTTAAAATTTGATTAAGAATTGATTAGGATTTTTTAAGGATTTATTTTAGATTTAGGATTTTATTAAGATTTCATTAGGATTTGACAAATGATTTGATTAAGATTCAATTAGGATTTTAATTATGATTTGACATAAAATTTGATTAAGGTTCAATTAGGATTTTAATTAAGATTATATTAAAAAAAATTATTTTTAGTATTTCTTTAGAATTTTTATTATTTTTATAAATATTTCTATTCATAGTATTTCTTTAATATTATTAATATTTCTTTAAAGATTTATTTTTATATTTTTTTATGATTTTTTTCTATTTTTTTTGGATTTAATTTGGAACTTCTTTGTATTTCTTTTATAACTTCTTTTAAATTTATTTTGGATTAATCAAAGTTTAATCAAGATTATTAAGGTTAATTTAAGTTTACTTAATATTTTATTAGATTTAGTAGGATTGTTCTTGTATTTCTACTTACTTTCTACAATTAAGTGCTTAGTACGTTCTTAAGCAAGAACTCAGATAATACAACAATGTGGCAACATTTTATAGGACCTTTGACAAGTATTCAACTTACAAGATAAATTTCTTATATGTATGCCATATGGTTAACTTGTACCATAAGCTATTAATACATGCACATGTCACTAAGTTATTGGCTAAGTTTTAAACTTATCAACGAACTACAATACGTCTAAAGTCAAATCCATATCTATGAAGTTTCTAAAGAGCCTCATCACAAGATATTATTAAATCTACTTATATTTGTCTTCTACCTAATATTTCTTATCTAAGTAAATATTTATATTCATGATACCAAGAAGAGTACAAAAAAACATATAAGATTGATTCTTTTTGAGGTTTCATTTTATTTCTCAAATTGCTAGTCTTTAGATGTATAGCCAATCAATTAGGTGTTTTTTTAAAATCCTTTTGCTTTCCTTTTTAGTCAATACAATATTTTGGGATTTAATAGCTATTCTCATACTAGCAAATTTATACAAATATATGTGAAGAGGTTTTTGAAATTAGTGTCTAATTTTTGGATTCTATCAATTATTCAATATTATAACATTCTATCATCATCAAATTTATTATAATAATATTATTATGAATCTAATGATATCATTAATGCTTACTAATAGCTATTAAAGTACCATTTTTAATCACAATTCCTAGCATGGATATATTCCAAATTAAAACATTCTAAGATCTTCTAAAATCTTCTAGAAATTTCTAAAACCTTCTACATATTTGTAGAATCTTCTAAAAACTTTTAAAGAGCTCCATAGGCTTCTAAAAGCCTCTTTAGACTTCTAAAAACTTCCACAAAAAGTACCATAGACTTTTGTAACCTTCATCATAGTATAAATAGGAGTCTTTGAAACCACTTTTGCTATCAATCTCATTCTTTGTCTTTAATCTTGACATATTTTTTTGTTAGATTCTTATGTCTTTGGCAATTCTTTGAACAATTATGAGACTCATTTTTCGCTCTCCCTAAGACAACATCACCTTTACTCTTCTTCATTCTCCAAAATCTTTTAACCAAATTGATTCTCAGCTTGGTTGTAATAAAGCTATTATTTCTAGGCTAGCAAAAAAAATCACTTTTAACAGAAAGAATCTTAAATTAGGTATATCAAAGAAGCTCACTGTAGTAGATGAAAGAACAATCATTTGCCAAATCAACATTGTGAAGGCTGAAAATACTATGATGGTTGCTAAAAACCTTAAAAATATTATCAATAATTTTGTATCAATCCAAACCATTTGAAATATTTTCAAGAAATAGAATATGAAAGCCATCGTGAAGAAAAAAAAACCACTAGTATCTACCTGCCATCGAAAATAATGCTTGGATTTTGCTTTAAAATACAAGGAATGGATTATAGAAGATTGGAAGATGGTTATTTGGTCAGATGAGACAAAAATCAACAAATTTGGATTAGATGGCAGAAAGTGAGATAGAAACAAAAGGATCAATCTTCACTTGACAAGAAGATCTAAGAAATAGTTAAGTATGGAAGTAGAAATATAATAATATATAGTTGTATAGGATAGAATGGAGTTGGGAGGATGATAAAGATTGAGGAGAGGATGGATGCCAAGTAATTTGTAGAAATTCTTAAAAAAAACTTGTTTCCTAATATTGAAGAATTTGGCATTTGACAAAAAGAGGTGATTTTTTAGCAAGATAACAATTCCAAGCATAACTCAAAACTAATATAGAAGTAGTTTGATCATTATGGACTTAAAGTAATAAATTGGTATACTAAATTTTTTGATCTTTATTCCATTGAATATCTTTAAGAGCACCTCAAACTGTCATGGACATATATTTACTGTAATTATTACTTAAGTAATATGAATAGGTAGAAATAGGTAAAAATACATTAATTTCATAATATCTTCTAAAGAAGCTTTTTAAAAGCTTTATAGATGCTGCTTTGACTTTACATATATTTATACTTGATTGGTAGGTTAGAAACTTGGTCAACAAGTTAACTACGTGCCACACATGTTGGTAGCTTATAGAACAAGCTAATTATATGGCGCCCACATAGAAAACTTGCCTTCCAAGTTAAGATATGTATTGTGCAAAGTCAACATGTTTTTGGAGGTCTTATAGAATGCTGCCATATAGGTCCTAGGTAGATAGTATATATAGAGGTAAGAATGAAGCCTTCTTCACTCTTTTCAATTCCTTTCTTGCTTTTAGTCTAGTTTCAAGGATCTCTAGTTTTCTTGTCTTTTGGCAATAGCCATTCCAGTTTCTTTCTTAATATACATATTTAGTTATTTCTATTTTGTCATCTTTCTTTGAAAAAAGTCTCACTTATTTATTTATTTTTGTCAAGTTCTTATCCTTGAGAGATTGACAAGAGTGTACTTTTAATATCAAAGCTTTGTCTAATGTTGATTAAGAGTAGATTATTCCTTTTTCTTGATAAGACATAAGCGTATTAGAAGTTGCGGATTACCTTCTTCTAAACTGATATTGTTCTTAATATTTTCTTTGTTCTTAAGTCTTCTCTTCTATTTGTCTTGAGCGATATTAGACATCTTTTCTTTTCTAAGTATTATCATGGCAAAACTTGCTGAAATAAAGAATACAATGGTACAAATGTAAGAACAATTGAGGAAGTTTATGCTTGTGATGCATCAACTCAATTTACCACTACAAGGAGCAATAAGATTGGCAAGAAGTGAAGATATAGAAATGATTAGAGTTGCTTCAACATCTACACCAAATCATGTCCCTTTTCCTATAGTAGAACACCTTTCTAGTGTTAAAGAACCAAGAATTATCCTATCCAAGAAGTTTGATGGCACCAGATCAAAGTTTAGAGGATTTATCAATCAAGTACAACTTGTGATTGAACTTCAATCCCAAAGCTATCCAACTCCAGGATTGCAAGTTAGATTCATTGGTAGGCTTCTTTCAAGTTCAACATTATCATAGTTTTTATATTTTTTTTGAACGATAAGATATAATATTAGATAATTTAGAAGCTTTTTTGGTGGAATTTTGATACATGTATGGAAAACATGATATAATTTATGTTGCAACCAACAAGATCCATATTTTGCAACAACGCAATTAATCAATAATATTGTATGCTTCACAATTTTGACAACTTGCAATTGATATCAAATTGGATAATATTACACTTGTTAACTACTTTCTCTATGGATTATAATATGAGCTAAAAAATTAATGCTCAACTTACTTGATCCTCAAAAATTGAGTCAAGTAATTAATTTTGTTGTGAAGTACAACAATTGTCTTTTTGAATTTCAATATGAGAATTGTACAAGTGGACCTCAACGTTAGTATAATTCAATGGCAACACCAACATCTCTTCAATACATACATTCGGAAGTAGAGGATATATAAATTGATGCGATACATTTCAAACCTCTTACTAAGCAAAAAAAGACTTCTCATCGTCAAAAAGGATTGTGCTTGTATTGTAGAGAACCTAAGCACACTGCTCAACATTACCCAAAGAAGCGACGCAACCACAAAATGAGGAGTACAGCTATCAAAGAAGATAATATGTCAAAAAATGAGTTTTTCTAACTATAATAGGGATCGTGCGGTTGGAACCTTGTACAAAACCTACTGAAGGTCCTATTCTCTCCTCAAAATCTTCTCCATGTTTTATGATAAATATTATTTTAGGACCTAAACATCATAAAGCCTTTGCCTTGTTAGATTCAAGAGCTTCAGCATGTTTCTTAGATGAAGAATTTGCTAAAAGATATAGCATACTTTTAATGAAGAAAACTAAACTTATTCATATAGAAGTCATAGATGGTCGTCCATTGTCTTCAGGAGATGTTACTCATGAAATTCTTCCTATAGAAATAGCAACTAATAATTATAGTAGCTTTATAATATTTAATATGATTAGATCTCCCTCTAATCTAGTCATTTTAGATTTATCATGGCCAAAAAAATATAATCCTAAAATAGATTGGACTTCTTGTAGTCTTGACTTTTTTGAAAGTATAACTAAGAGTGTAGTTAATTAAGTAGAAAGTCATAAGTCTAGTATAATTAAACCTATATTTGAAGATATAAGAGCTTTCTTGCATGTTACAAAATAAGAATTACCTCATGTCATTTATGTTGCACCTATTTCTACTGGTGGAAAGACTTCAAGTGGCATTCCAAGCTAATATCAAGATTTTTAAGATTTATTTGAGAAGAAAAATGTGGATACTCTTTCGAAACATCGTTCCTATGACTGCTCAATTGATCTTCAAGAAGGAGCACAACTGCCATTTGAATCAATCTATAGTTTATCACAAAATGAGTTGGCTGAACTCAAAGAGTATATTGAAGAAAATTTAGCCAAGAACTTCATACGTCATTTCAAATCTCCAACAAGAGCTCTAATTTTATTTGTGAAAAAAAAGATGGATCATTGCGGATGTGTATTGATTATCGAGGACTCAACAAATCACCATCGAGAATAGATATCTGCTACCTTTAGTATCTGAATTTCTTAATCAGTTGAGTCAATCTAAAATCTATACAAAAATAGATCTATGAGGAGCATACAATTTGGTATGCATCAAAGAAGGAAATGAATACAAGACTGCATTTCAAACAAGGTATCGACATTTTGGATACAACATCATACCTTTTAGATTTATAAATGTACCAGCAGCATTCCAACATCTAATGAATGATGTCTTTTTGGAGTTTTTAGATGATTTTGTTATCTGTTATGTAGACGATATCTTAATCTATTCTAAGAACACAAAAGAATATAAACTTCATGTTTGTCGTGTGTTACAAAAACTAAGAGATGCGGGACTGTATGCCAAGATAAAAAAGTGTGTATTTCACACTACTCAAGTCGACTTCTTAGCATACATCATTTCAAATAATGGACTTATGATGGATCCTAAGAAAGTTCAAGCTATTATGGATTGAAAGATCCCAAAAATGATAAGAGATGTCTAATGCTTTTTGGGATTTGCCAACTACTATCAGATCTTCATCAAAGACTTCTCTCAAATTGTAGCTCCACTTACACATTGACTTATAAAGTCAAACTTCAATGGAATCAAAAAGCAGAAGTAGCATTTGAAGTTTTGAAGACAGCCTTTATTTCTACACCAATCTTATATTGCATCAATTTTTCTAAGCCATTTTTTATAGAAACAGACACATTTGAATTTGCTTTGGATGCCGTATTGTCACAAATGGAAATAGATGATAAATTTCACCTATTAACTTTTCATTCCAGAAAATTCTTAGTAACCGAGATCAACTATAAGATCCATGACAAAGAATTTCTTACAATCATGGATTCGTTCTAAGAATGGTGCTATTATCTAGAAGGTGTTCATAGTTCAATAACCGTGTATATAGATCACAAGAACCTTAAATATTTTATGTCAGTACGTGTTTTGAATCATTGTTAAGTCTGTTAGAGTATGTCTTTGTCAAGATTCGAATTTAAGATCACTTATCAACCAAAAAAATAACAAGGTTTGTTAGATGCACTATGTAAAAGGTCTTACCTTGCACGAAAGGAAGGAGATGCTGATTTTGATCAGTAATAAATAATTCTCTTAAAGCCAGAGCATCTTCATCTTTAAGCAATAAAATCAACACTAACTATTAATTCAACTTTCATTAAGTAAGTTTAGTCAAGTATGTCTTCTAATCCTCTTATTTGTGATATTAAGGAAAACCCTTCAAAGTCTCATGATACTTTGAAGTTTGAATTTAAGAACAATCTACTATATTTTAAGGGGCGCTTATATATTCCAAAAGGTAAAGCTCAATTATATATTCTTCAAGCTCGTCATGACTTTCTAGCAGTAGGACATTTTGGATACAATAAAACTTTGGAACTAATATCTAAGGATTTTTGGTGGCCTCAAATGTGGAAGGCAATCAAAGATTTTGTACAATCTTTTGATGTTTGCTCAAGATCAAAAACTCCTTGTCATCGACCTTACGCACTTTTTCATCCATTATCCATTCCAAAACAACCATTATCTTTTATTCCTATGAATTTCATCATGGATCTTCCAATCTCAAATTCTTATGACTCTATATTTATAACAATAGATCATTTTATCAAGATGGCACATTTTGTACTCTATACAAAATCTATCACAGGTGAAGAAATAGCAAAGCTCTTTCTTGATAATATCTATCACTATCATGGATTATCCATGGATATTATATGAGATAGGAGAACTCAATTTGCATCCAGATTTTGGTAGATTTTTTTTTAAGATTCTAAAAATAGATATAAAACTATCTTTGGCATTCCATCCTCAAATTAATGGACAAACAAAGCGTGTTAATGAAGTTTTGGAGTAGTATTTAAGATGTACCATTAACTACTAACAAGATGATTGGATAACTCTTTTGCCATTAGCAGAGTTTACTTATAATAATACGGTATATTCTTCTATAAAACAAACACCTTTCTTTGCCAATTATGGTTATCATCCATGATTTGATACTTTTGACTTTTCAAAAGCTCATAATCTTAGGGCAAAAGATTTGGCAATTCATTTGTCAAAGCTACATGCAATAATGAAGGCATAGTTAAAAGAAGCTCAAGAACAACAAAAGATCAATGCAAATATCTATCAAAAGAAACAACCACCATTTCACATGGGTGATAAGGTATGATTACTTTATCGCAACATCAAGACCACTCGTCTTTGTAACAAGTTGGACTATCAAAGGCTTAGATTTTTTTCTATTTCTGCACAAATCAATTCACTTATATATCATTTATACCTACCGAAGTCAATGAAAATCCATCCAATATTCTACATGTCTCTTTTTCAACCATACAAGATAATAGACATACCAAGAAGAAGACAAGCTCTACCTCCTCCTATAGAAGTAGACAATAATAAAGAGTTTGAAGTAGAAGAAGTCTTAGATTCAAGGCGGTGCCAAAATAAATTGAAATATCTTATCTATTAGTGTAGATATGATATTAATGAACATACATAGGAGCGAGTAAAGAATCTTGCAAATGCAACAAAGGTAGTGGAGGCTTTTTATCGACAACATCCATCAAAATTAAGATAAAAATCTTGCTTATAAAAGAAATAAAATCTAGATAAGATAACATTCTATTTTCAATCTTTATTTGTGCTTCTTTATAGTTGTGATGCTGAAAAGATGGAGAATTAACAACCAGTGGATTTGACTCAAGAGCCTTCAAGATGATGCAATCAAGATAAAGATCCTTAAGAATGTCATGTTCTTCTTCAAATAGATGGCGAGATACAATGTGTTTGATATCACGACCTTAAAAGAGACTCTTGATGTTTGATGATTTTATTAGGGGTAGGAAAAACTCCTAATGGTGTTTCAAATGTTTTATTTAAAGGAAGTTATGAAGGCCTCAACAATGATCAAATTATTGGGTGGCCTTCTCGCTCTAATATGGAACACTATCGATGGTTGAGAGGCCCTATCAATCATCTTCAAAGAAAACAAAGATTAGAGTATGTGACAAATATAATTCACCGCATCTTAAATTTCCTGGACATGTGATCACTGCTCCTCGTGGAACTCATCTCGAAAAGGTGGGATAATGTTATGGACATATATTTATTGTAATTATTATCTAGATGATATAAATAAGTAGAAGTAGATAAAAATAGATTAATTTCATAATATCTTCTAGAAAAGCTTCATAGAAGCTTCACAGATGCTGCTTTGACTTTATATGTATTTATACTTAATTAGTAGGTTAGAAACTTAGTCAACAAGTTAACCACGTGCCACACATATTAGTATCTTGCAAAATAAGCTAACTATATCGCGTCCACATAGAAAACTTACCTTGTAAGTTAAAATATGTATTGTGTAAAGTCAACACATTTTTGGAGGTCCTATAGAACACCCCACATAGCTCCTAGGTAGATAGTATATATAGAGGCAAGAGTGAAGCCTTCTTCACTCTTGTCAACTCCTTTCTTGCTTCTAGTCTAGTTTAAGGGTCTCTAGTTTTCTTGTCTTTTGACAATAGCTATTCCAATTATTTTTTTTTTAATATATATATTTAGTTATTTCTATTTTGTCATTTTTCTTTGAAAAAAGTCTCATTTGTTTATTTATTTTTATCAAGTTCTTGTCCTTGATGCAAATACCACCTCAATACTTGGAAGATAAAACCAAAAGAAGTTTGGAAATTATAAGAAAAAATAGCTGTAAAATAGAATAATATTAAAGCAATGTTGTACCAAAAGTTAATAGAAAGTTAGCCTAGGAGGTTGGAAGAAGTTATCAAGGCCAAAGGAGGTCCTATAAAGTATTGATATGTAATTGGATACCATACTCAAAAAAATGTTTCAATACTATTTCAAATTGGATTGATCATAGCCCCACAATTACATGATGGATTCTTTTCAACATAGGCTTATTTGATATCTATAAAAGAGTACTTTATTTGCTATACAAATTACATATCATTATTCACTATTATTCACTATATAGCATTCTTTCTAAAATATGTTAAAATTGAAATAATTTTTTGAATCACCATATAGCTTAAGGCAGAATTCATTATGACTAATTTCCATAATGAATAGGTTTTTTTTTGGCTAACATTAGATGATGGCTAATGGGAGTATTCTTTGTGGTAAAAAAAATTATTATTTTATTTTATTAATAGTTCTTAAAAAATAAATATGTATATGTTTATTAATAAATAAATAAAATATAAAAATAAAATATAAAAATAAAAAGATCAAGAGAAGTGGGAAAAAAATAGAAATAAAGAAAAAATAAATAATAAATAAAATAAATAAATAAATAAAAATGAGAGAAAAAATAAACATAAAAGAATGATCAAGAAGATAAGAAGCTACCCTTGAATGGCGACAACCTCCTTATTGATAGAGATTCAAGTTGTCTCAAATCCCTCCCATTTTTATTTTTATTTTATTTTTTGGTTATTTAATTAATAGTCTACAATAGGTACTATTATCTTTTTTTACGGTGGTCTTGAGGTTATCATTGCAATATAGCAAGGATCCCTAAGTGAGGTAGTGGTAGATCAAGAGATACTAGAATTTTAATATTTTTTGATGATCTTAGAATTCTGGTATTATAACAAAAGTGATATTTTTTCTATAGTGCAGTAGTGGACTTAAACAAAGGTACTCTTGCATGGTGTGCAAAGAGTTACTCAACATGATTCTTCATCTTTTAGGATGGTTTTTCTTGATTTTACTTGAGCAGTTGTTTGTAGAGCTACTACCAATGACTTAAATAATTAAGGCAATATAGTAGCAACAACAATGCAAATTGAGATGCTCTTTTTTGTTGATTGAGTTGCTATCAACAAAATTTGATGTTTCTTTTGCAATTCCAAATGGCTCCAATGGCATGCGTTGTTATTCTTATTTTTTTTTCTTGTATGCAACAACAAATTGTTAAAGAAGAGTTGTAGTCAGGTTGTTGTATTATTTTCTTTATATTCATGGTTAAAAAGCATTATGTGTTGTCATGTAATTGTGATCTTTATATTACTATTCTCTGCTCAATAAGTAGTATGGATATTATATTACTTGACATTGGTAAGATCATTGATTAAATTTTTGTTATTTTAACTTTTTTTTTTGGAGTTGAATGCTTTGAGGAATCTAAAGTTTGAAGAAAGTTTTTTCCTCCTTCAAGTTGGTGCTATAATGTGGCAATAAGAGAATCACAAATTGTATTTATTTTTTTCAACAAATTAAAATTTCCTAAATTTAATGTAGTAACAATCAAACCTATTGATTTGATTTTTTTCTTGTAATTTCCATAGTAGATTGAACTTAGCAGTGACTAGATTATTAAATTCTTAATTTTATTTTAGCATGATATCTAAAAAGTAATTATGTGGTGAATCCATTAAATTCTTAGATTTTATGTATATATATATTAATCTTCATGAAGTTGGCATTTGGATTCTGCAAACAATGTTTATAAGCATCTTGGTAGGCATACACACTAGTTCCTATATCTTAAGCCTCTTGTCCTCATCATCATCAATTTAGTTAGTGCATACCTTCTCAAGATTCTTCATATTTTAGACAAACAAGTGATCCAAATATATTAGACGATTTCAATAGCCTTTTCCATTTTAGCTCCACTAAAATCATTGGCATTTTATTTTTATTGCATGGTTTGGGATGACTTGCTATTGCAAGTGTAAATTTTGGTAAAGTTTTTTGCTTCACTACTTGATTGATTTAAGGATGTTAAGAGTAATTTGATAAAGATTTAAATAAAGGCTGAATTTCTAAGATTTTCCTATTTAATTCACTTGTTGTGAATAAAAAATAAACCTATAATTAATAGAGGCTTATTATAGCTCATAGATGCTAATCTTATATCATTTGTAAGAAAAAATTTGATATTATTTCTTTCAAAGTAGCATATTAAAGAAGAGTAACATCTTAATGGATTATAGAGGCATATAAAAAATATTAAATTTTAGTATTTTTTTAAGCTTATTTGTCAATCTATAGAGACTATTTTTCTTGAGAGATTATCAAGTACCACAAATATTTGACAATAACAACAAGTTTATCAAAATTAAATTTTATTTTATAATATAAAATAAAATAAGGATTTTTTATTTATATTATTTTATTTATATGATAATATAATTCTTAATTGTGATATTTGATTATAAATTATTCTAATTATGAATTTATTCTTTGCAAAAAAATATTTAATTAATTTAAAGTGAGAGACTAAGTTGAAAGATAGATTTTATTTTAAACTAAAGCCTTAACTTATGCTTGTCATTTGAATTCATGAATAGGACCTTATTGGATAAATTTAATTTGTGATTAATTTTTAAATACTTCCAATGAGAGTCTTTTAGATTCATCAAAAAAATCTATATTGTCATTGGAATTTGGAATCATCATCATTATTGATAATACCTCTTATAAAAGCTTTGTTGATTTTTTTGTCCATTTTTTATGTACTAAAAAATATAAATAAATGATATAAGATCAAATTATATATTTTAGATTTATTAAATTAAAATAAAATTTAAAATCAAAGGAAAAAAAAATCACTCAACAAGAAACTAAATCAATGCATATGTTAAGTATCACTTTGATCCAATCTAGACTATTTAAAAATTTAATACAAAAAATTCTAAGAACAATCATCGATTCAAATCTACCTACTTCAATTAAAAAATTGTAATACTATATAATGTTAAGGATATGAATATCAAAGAATCAAAAATTCAATACACTCTTATGTAACTCAAAATAAATAGATATTCATTCAAATCTAATATAATATTGAATCTAGAATGGCTATTGCCAAAGATAAAAAGATTAGAAAGTCTTGAAATAAGATTAAGGACTAAAAAAGTATTGATAAGAGTAAAGAAAACCTCACTCTTGCCTCCATATATACTATCAATTAGAAACTATGTAACAATGTCCTATAAGATTTTCAATACATGTTTAATTTGTAAGACATGTGTCTTAACTTGTAAGGCAAGATTTCTATGTACATGCCACATTATTATCTTGTATCACAAGCTATTTACATGTGCAATACATGGCTAACTTGCTGTCTAAGTTTTTAACCTACCAATCAATTATAAACATATATAAAGTCAAATACGTGTCTATAAAGCTTCTAAGAAGCTTTGCCATAAGATAATATAAAATCTATCTACATTTACTTTCTACCTAGTACTTCTTATTTATATGTATATATATATATATATATATATATATATATATATATATATATATATATATATATATATATATATATAATTACAATATTATTCCCTATTCTAGGAATGAGTTCGATGAGAGGTAGTTATTATATGTTGAAGAAGTTCAAGATGCGACAAATTGTATTTGCCACATACTTTGATCTTTTTTTTTCTTTAAAGGAGGTTAATAGGTTTTCTCAGCCATCGATAATGTCTCATTCTAAGATAATAAGACTACCCTATTATTTAGTCATTGTTAAGGCCTTCATAATTTCTTTCAAACAAAACATTTGTAAGAATATTAAGAATTGTTCCTACCTCTAATAAAACCACCAAACATCAAGAATCTCTTCTAAAGATATGATATTAAATATATTGTATCTTACCATCTATTTAAGAAAGAATTTGTCATTTTTAAAGATCTTTATCTCAATTACATTATCTTAAAGATTATGATAATCACAATGTTTCATCTGATAAGTCACAAACAATAGCTCTTATATTAAATTTACTAGTTGTTGGTTTTCTATCTTCTTAGCACTATAATCAAAGATAGAAGTTAAAATATAATCTTTTTTGAACTCCATTTCTTACATAGCCAAGATTTGTTATTCTTTATCTTGGTTTTAATGGATGTTGCGAATGGAAAGTACCACTTTTTTTATTGCATTTGTAAGATTCTCAACTACCTTTCATATGCATTCACTAATACCATATCTAAGCTAATAAATAAGATATTCCAAATTATTTTGATGTTGCCTTAAATCTAAGTCTTCTTTGACCTCAAACTCTTCATTATTATCTACTTCCATAAGAAGAGGTGACATTTGACTTCTTTCTAAGATATTTAATATCTTATATGGCTTAATATATATATATATATATGGAATGTAAAATGGATCTTCATAGACTTAAGTAGATATATTTAATAAATAACTAAATTGATTTATTCACAAATAGAATATGGTCCAAGTCTATAGTAATCCAACTTATCATAAGAGCGGCTAATTTTGATATTATTATGAAGCAATCATATCTTTTTGCCAATATAGAATTCATATTGCTCCTTGTAAAAGGCATCTGCATTGGACTTTTGTTGTTCTTAAGCTTCTTTTAGTTGTACCTTCATTATTGTATGTACCTCGTATAAATAATTTACAAAAAAATTGTCATAAGATTATCAATTTTTAAAAATCAAAAATATTAAATTATAATAATAACTATAATTAATAAAAAAAATATTTATTACATAAAAAATATGCTATATTATTTATAACAAACTTTGTAATGATGAAAGAATTTTTTAATTATTTTGATGGTAGTTAATGATATATCTTAAATATTACTTTAAAACTTGATTTACATGCTTTATTTGTCTACCAATTAAAAGATAAAAAGAAAAAGATAATTTTATGTCTCCTTTAGAATCTTAAAAATATTTTTTTTAAATCTTGATATAAATTTATTTTCTCTATCTTATATAATATCTTTGGATAATCCATGATAGTGATAGATATTGTCAAGAAAAAGCTTAACCATTTCTTTACTAATGGTAGATTTTGTTTATACTAAAAAATATGTCATTTTAGTATAATAATCTATTATTATAAATATAAAATCATACAAACCTGAGACTAAAAGATCTATAATAAAATCCATAGAAATAAAAGGCCATGATTGTTTTGAAATAGGTAATGATTTAAGAAGTCTATAAGGTTGATGACAAAGATTTTTTTATCTTCAACAAACATCATATTATTATACAAAGTCTTTGACTATTTGTTATATTTGAGGCTAGTAAAAATCTCTTGATATTAACTCTAAAGTATTGTTGTATTCAAAATATTTGGCTATTAGAAAGTTATGAAGAGCTTAAAGAACTCGTAATTATACTTCATCTTCTTGAATGTACAATCATCCTTCAAAATAGAGTAGATTATTTTTAAACTCAAATTTAGAAGTATTATGAGATTTAAAAGAATTCTTCTTAATATCAAAAATAAGAGAATTAGAAGATATACTTGATTGAACTTTCTTAAAAAAGATTAAATCAATAATTAATATTGCTTTCATTAATCAAAGATAAAAATATTCTAGTTTAAGAGAATTATTTTTTATTAATCAAAAGTTGCATCTTCTTTTGATATAAGATAAGAACATCTGAAAAAGGCGTCCAATAAATCTTATTATTTTTTAGATCCATAAATAATCTTGAAATCAAATCTTGATAAAAATATCCTCCAACAAGCTTGGAAATAATTCAAAATATGTGTTGATATGAAGTGTTCAAGGTTCTTGTAATTTATATATATAGTAACTATATTAAAAATACCTTTTAAATAATAATGTCATTCTTGAAATGAATCCACAATTGCAAGAAGCTCATTGTTATAAATCTTATAATTAATCTTGATTTCTGAAAATTTCTTGGAATAGAAAGCTACAAGACAGAGCTTATTATATGCTCCCATTAATAACAATACTACATTGATAGTAAAGTTACATGCATCTATCTTTATAAAGAATATTTTAAAAAAGTCAATATAATACAAGATTGGTACAAAAATAAAAGTTGTCTTTAAAGTTTCAAATAATGCTTTAGCTTCTTTACTCTACTAAAGTTTTTCTTTATATGTCAGATATGTAAGAAGAGCCACAACTTGAGAATTTTTTTTGAAAAAGATTTGATAATAATTGGAAAATTCCAAAAACATATTGCATATCTTTAATTATTTTTTAAATCTCTTAATCCATGATAATATGGACTTTTTTAGGATCCATCATAAAGACATCATTTGAAATGATATATTCTAAAAAAATTAACTTTAATAATGTGAAATACATATTTTTCTATCTTAGTATATAATCCTACATCTCTAGATTTTTGTAGTATGCAATAAACATGAAATTCATACTTTTTATATTTTAATAATAAATTAAAATAATGTTTAAATTATAGATAATAAAATAATCAAGAAACTCAAAAAAGATATCATTTATTAGATTATAAAAAGCACATAGTAAATTCATGAGTCTAAAAGGCATGACATTATATTTAAAATGCATATACCTATTTTGAAATATAATCTTCTATTCATCTCCTTCTTTAATGTATATCAAGTTTTATAATCTTTTTATAAGTTTTATAATCTTTTTATAAGTTTTATAGATCTATTTTTATATAGATTCTTGCTTGATTGAATTAATCAAAAAGTCTTAAAATCAAAGGTAGAAGATACCTATGCTTCATAGCGATCTTGTTCAATCTTTGATAGTCTATAAACATTTACAAAGATCCATCTTTTTTTTCACAAATAATATGAGAGCTTCTATTGGAGATTTAAGATGGTATATAAAATTTTAAGCCAAGTTCTGGTCAATGTATTCTTTAAGTATAGCTAACTTATTTTGTAATAAATTTTAGATTGGTCTAAACGGTAACTGAGTTTTTTTTTAAAGATCATTAAAATAATCATAGGAATGATGCTTTAGAAATATATTTATATTTTTCTTCTTAAAAATATCTTAATAATCTTAGTATTGGCTTAGAATATGACTTGAAATCTTTTTTCCATCAAAAATAGATATAGCATATATAAAAAAAATTGACTCTCTTTTTACAACATGCATGAAAGTTCTTGCACCTACCAATAAGAATTTAGATGTATTGGACTTTAAAGATTTTTTACTTGACTAACAAAATCCTAGATTGAATTATGGAAAAAATTAAGATTATAAGAAATTTAATTTATTTGAGAGTTAAATTTTCTTAGCCATTATAGTCCTAAAATAATTAAATTAAAAAGAGATTTAATCACATTAAATATTACTAAGCTATTATAATGATTAGTTTTTATATCTAAACTTGGTGATGATTTAGAATATGTGCTGACATAAAGTCTTTGAGATTCTTATGATTTGTATACATGGTGACTAGACTTGAAGTGCCTTCTAAATAATGACACTATTCTTGAAAAGAATCTACAATTGCAAGAAGTTCTTTGTCATAGATCTCATAATTAATCTTCGCTACTAAAAAATTTCTAGAATGAAAAGCTACAAGTTGAAGTTTATCATTTATTTCTATTTATGATAATATTAGACTTAAAGAAAAGTTTAATGCATTTATTTTTATAAAAAATATCTTTAAAAAGTCAATATAATACAAGATTGGTGTAAAAATAAAGGCTATTTTTAAAACTTTAAATGTTACTTCTGCTTCTTAATTCCACTAAAGTTTGTCTTTACAAGTCAAATATATAAGTGAAGATGCAACTCAAGAGAAGAGTTTGATGAGGATCTAATATTAGTTGATAAATCTCAAAAAACATTGAACATCTCATATCATTTTTGAGATCTTCTAATCCATAATAGTTTGAATTTTCTTAAGATCCATTATAAATCCATCATTTGAAATGATATAACCTAAGAAGTCAACTTGAGTACTGTAGAATATATACTTTTTTATCTTGGTATAAAGTCTTGCATCTCTTAATTTTTGTAACACGTGGTGAACATGAAATTTATATTCTTTTATATTTTTAGAATAGATCAGGATGTCATTTAGATAATAGACAATAAAATTATCCAAAAACTCTCAAAAAATATCATTCATAAGATATTGAAAAGTTGATGGTGCATTTGTAAGTCCAAAAAACATGACATTATATTCAAAATTTCTATACCTAGTTTGAAATACAATCTTCTATTCATCTCTTTTTTTAATGTTTACCTGATTGTATGCTCCTTGTAGGTCTATTTTTGTATAAATCTTAGTTTGATTCAATTGATCAAAAAGTCTAAATATTAAATATAGTGGATACATTTTTTTGATAGTGATCTTGTTAAATCCTCAATAATCAACACATATCCACAATGATCCATCTTTTTTCTTGACAAATAGAATTGGGACTCATATTAGAGATTTGGAATGGCATATGAAGTTCTTAGCTAGATCCTCTTCAACATACTCCTTGAGTTTAGACAATTCATTATGTGATAAATTATAGATTGGTCCAAATTGTAATTGTGCTCCTTCTAAAAGGTCAATTGAACAATCATAGGAATGATATTCTAGAAGAATATCTGCATTTTTTTTTTCAAATAAATCTTGAAATTCTTAACATTGGCTTGGAATGCCATTTAAAGTCTTTGCACTATTAGAAATAGATTTGGTATAAATGACACAAGGTGATCCTTCTTTTGTAGCATGTAAGAAAGCTCTTGCATTTATAAACATGGGTTTAATTATACTAGACTTGTGATTTTCTAATTGATTAACTACACTCTTAATTATACTTTTAAAAAAGTTGAGAATACAAGAAATCCAATCTATTCAATGATTGTATTTTTTAAACTACAATAAGCCTAAAATGTTTAGATTAGAAGGAGATCTAATAATATTAAATATCACAAAGTTCTTATGGCTATTGGTTATTATTTCTATAGGAAGGATTTTGTGAGTAACATCTTCAAAAGACAACGGACAATCATCTTTGACTTCTACATGAATAAGTTTAGTTTTTTTTTATTAAAGATATGCTAATTCTTTCAGTAAATTTTTCATCCAAGAAACACACTGAGGCTCTTAAATCTAACAAAACAGAGGCTTTGTAATATTTAGGTCCTAAAATAATATTTAATATAAAACAAAAAGAGGATTTTGAGGAGAAAATAGAACCTTTATTAGGTATTGTACAAGGTTTTAATTGCATGATTTCTATTATAATTAGACAAATTTATTTTCTAATATATTATCTTCTTTGGTATTTGTACTCTTCATTTTATAATTATATTTTTTTTTTGGATAATTTTGAAGAATGTGCTTAGAATCTCTATAATATAAATATAATTTTTCTTAACTACAATGAGTCTTTTCTTGCTTAATAAGAGATTTGAAATGTACTGTATCAATTTACATATCTTCTACTTTTAAATGTATGTGTTGAATAGGCATTGATGTTGCCATTGAATTATAATAACGTTAAGGCCCACTTGTCTGATTCTCAGATAGAAATTTGAAAAGTTAATTATCACACTTTACAATAAAGTTAATCGCTTGACTCAATATTTGAGGATCAGATAAGTTAAGCATCAATTTCTTTACCTCATATTATAATCTATAGAAAAATTGGCTTAAAAATGCAATATCATTCCACTTAATATCAGTTGTAAGTTATCAAAATTGTGAAGCATATAATATTATAGATTAATTGCCTTATCACAAAACATAGATCTTTTTGATTGTAATATAAGTTACATTATGTTTTCTATATATAGATTGAAATTTTATCAAAAAAGCCTCCAAATTATATAATATTAGATCTTATTGTTGAAAAAAAAGATAAAAACCTTAATAATGCTGAATTTGAAAGAAGTGTATCAATGAATCTAACTTGTGATCCTTGAATTGGATAGCTTTTGGGATTGAAGTTCAATCATAAGTTATACTTGATTGATAAATCCTCGAAACTTAGATCTTATACTATTAAACTTCTTAAGCAAGGTAATTCTTGATTTTTTAGTATTAGAAGGATGTTTTGCTATAAGAAAAGAAACATGATTTAGTTGAGATGTTGAAGCAACTCCAATCATATTTATATCTTCACTTCCTACCATTCTTCTTACTCCTTATGGTGGTAAACTGAGTTGATGCATTGCAAGTATTAATTTCTTCCATTGCTCTTGCATTTAAGCCATTCCATTCTTCATTTCAACAAGCTCGGCCATGATAATATTTAAATATATATATATATATCTGATTTTGCTCAAGTCTTCTAGAAAAGATGAATAGACATTAAAGAGGATACTAAGAATAATATCACTTTATAAAAGGGTAATCTACAACTTCTAATATACTTATGTCTTATCAAAAGAAAGGAATAATCCACTCTTAATCAAGAAAAGATAAGGCTCTGATATTATAAGTGTACTCTTGTCAGTTTTTCAAGAATAAGAACTTGATGAAAGTAAATAAATAAGTATAATAAAATAAAAATAAAGAAATATGTATATTAAAAAAAACAAAAATGGTTATTGCCAAAAGACAAGGAAATTAGAGACTCTTGAATCTAGACTAGAAGCAAAAAAGGAATTAACAAGAGTGAAGAAGGCTTCACTCTTGCCTCTATATATATCATCTAATTAGGAGATATATGGTAATATTCTATAGAACCTCTAATATCTGTTGACTTTGCAAGACAAATGCTTTAGCTTATAAGACAAGTTTTTTATGAATGTGCCACATGGCTAACTTGTTGACCATGTTTTTAATCTAAAAAGTCAATTATAGACACCTATAAAGTCAAAGTAATGTCTATGAAGCTTTTAGGAAGCTATTATAAAAGATATTATAAAATTAATCTACTTTTATCTATTTTTACTTACTTCTATCTACTTCTATCTAATCATATAGGTAATTATTGATTTATATGTGTATGTCCATGATATAAGACCTCTAATATATGTCCAATTTGCAAGACACATATCTTAACTTACAAAGCAAGTTTTTTTTATGTATGCCACATC
The DNA here is from genome assembly GCF_059467195.1 of Physcomitrium patens. Classification (NCBI taxonomy): domain Eukaryota; kingdom Viridiplantae; phylum Streptophyta; class Bryopsida; order Funariales; family Funariaceae; genus Physcomitrium; species Physcomitrium patens. Next base: position 8,937,086 of record NC_143432.1, read on the forward strand.
ATTAGCTTGTACTACAAGCTATCTACACATGCAACAAATGGCTAACTTTTTGACTAAGTTTCTAACCTATCAATCAATTGTAAACATGTATAAAGTTAAATAAGTGTCTATGAAACTTCTAAGAAGCTCTGCCATATGATAAAAAATCTATATATATTTATCTTCCACCTAGTACTTTTTATCTAAATAAATATATATGTTTATGACATACAATTCTTTTTTAGTGCATACTTACAATAGATAATTTCTCAAGTGTTCTTTTCCTTGATGAAATAGCAATAATCTTTTTAATCCAAATTAATATAGATTTATTCATAACATGCATTTAGTTCTAGTTACTTATGTTGCTTGAAAATACTTATTGATCATTCCAATTCCAGAAATCTTATTGTATTAATAAAAAGAGATTAGATTATTTTTTAGAACCTTACATCAAGAAGAGCACTTCTCAAATTACTTTTACTTGATTACATACATATTCAATGGTGCATGAAGAGATTCACAATAAATGCCACAATCTCACCTTATATTGCACAAAGATATTTTAAATAGTTCAATGTGCCATCACCATGAATTATATAGATAGTTGACCACATCAATCACAAAGAGAATCTTAATAGATAATTAAATACATGACGAAATAGGAAGTTGTTGATTTAAGAGAAGTGACATCATTCATGGAAAAGAAAAAAAGGGCAATAAAGTCAACAAGGCTTTTAAAATAGATGATGACAATAACGATAACTATTCCAAATTGCAATAACAATGCAAGTTGTTGCCACTTCTACAAGGTCAAATTCACAACATTTTGGAGCATGATAATCGAGCTACAACACATTGAGCTATATTTATGAACACAACACATGGGGTGGAATGAGGTTGCTTTAGAATACACTGAATTAAACATTAGAACCCAAGGATGTTACTTTAACAACTCCTAATATATATATATATATATATATATAATTTTCAATACATCCTCACTTACCATGTGAATATACATATAAAAGCATATATGTTATTCTCAAAATATGTACCTAATTCCAATAAATTGATTAAGGAAATATTTTCTTGAAATTGAACTAGAATACAAAGTCAATTACAATGTCAGCGTGATATGAAATTCATGTTGCAACCTTCTTTTTAGGTATCACACAATTCTAGGAGAATTCAGAAGCTATCAATGGAAGTACAGGTGCAGGTTACAGCCGCACACAAATATGTAGGCATATATATATATATATATATATATGTGAGAGTGTGTGTGTGTGTAACGGTGCATATTAATTAAAATTAAAACCCATAGTTAACTCTCCACAATAAGACAACCAAAATCTGCAACCTGAGATTCCGCTGACACTCCATTCTTCGACCTGTCAAACAGATTCTCATTCTCTTCCCGTTTCGTGGAAGTTTATTAGTTGCAAAACCCACATAAAAAGGGGACGATCGAAAAATCTTCACTGAAGGGGGAAAAGCATCCTTGTCTGATCCGCTCTCATTCTTAACTTCCCCAAAAGAGTAAACTCGTCACATGGCTGTGAATAGATTCTGAACCATAGAAACTTACTCTATCAGGAAATGGCTGTAAACCCACATAATGCAGATGAATGTTCTTTTTTTACATAAAAAACCTGATAGTCGAAGTAAGTCGGAGACTTTAACTTCTGACACTATAATTTGCAAAGGTTACGAGTCTGATTCCTCCATTTTTATTGAGAAAGGTCTGATGCGAAGCGCTGCTCCATGATATGTAGAGTTACTTTACAGAATAAATTAGGTCTGTGGAAGAGTCAAAGATCTTTCGTAACTCGGATATCCTGAATACTGGGACCTAAAGCGAGTGTCCGTTCTCAACAAACGATGTGGCAGTCTAAGGACCTATAGAAACAAAATATATTTATTTACATATATGTCTACCCACCACCGCCAGTGGAGTGTACACAGTATGTACGCAGATTTATACGAGTACCAGCATGAAAGGAGTGCCGCATCGAAGGCAAGTGGGATCCAGACTTCGAACCTGTTGACCACTAGACCACCAGTCTAGGATTCAATTGAGTACATCGAGTCTGCATACTCAGTGGACGCTTTTTCAAGTGTCCAGACCTCAAAACATTCCCAGCCAGGCACTGCCACCCGGGGGACGACCGCGATGACTCTGAGAATAGAGGGTCCAGTTGGCTCGCACCTGCAACGCGTTAAATACAGGCTTTGAAATCTGTGAAGAATAAGAAGTGGACATCCTGAGCTTGGGGTGTTTCAACAGTATGAATTGATCGCTGGGTTGAAAATATCGTACCTTTGAGGGGTCCGATTGGCGGAGAACACTGGAGAGTGAGCATTCATTCCGTTGCACACTCATTCCGTTGGGGTTTGCGATGGAATAATGATAGCACGCAATAACCACAGGACGGACACTGCTTGGCGCGCATTGCCTGTCTTGGGTTGCTGGTGTTGGGACGGACATGTTTTTAGTGTACAATGAGTGTTACAGCTTATGCTGTATATCCTGGCGTGCCATGCAGCTGAAAAAGAGACACTCCCTGCTGTCACTGTGGGAGGAGCTCATTGTAGCCACTCGTACCAGGATGTTTCCATCCCTCTGGTTCCACGGAGAGGAGCAGATCAACCATCACTGAAAGCTCTCGGTCTGAATACTGGACCACAAGCTTATCGGACTTTGTCTCGTCAGAACGGAGGACTCATTCCAAACCAATGCACTGGCTTAAAAGTACATCGTCACAGATTCTCAGATCTGTACTGTCCTAACACCTAAGGGATTCATGCTTGCTACGGCTACAGGTCGATATGATGCTGAAATGCTTTACAACATAAACGTATATATCTATGTATTATCGTATAAACATTGCCTATTGCTGTGAGTGACATTTGAGGAGGTGACAGGATGACGAACATTACTTGGGGTCCTGTCCCAAAAGCCACTCAAACTGCAAGACCTATCGACAACTGTCGTCGAAGCATGCTGTCCGTTATTCGCAGCTGACATCAAGAGACGTACATAGAGGGTTATGATCTTAAGAACCATACAACTGATAACTGGCAGGTACCATTGCTGTAATAATAATAAATTTGGATGATAAGCTAGACAAAACATGAAAATCCACGTAACAATGAGTAACCAAATGTAATATTCCAGTTGCGCCGTCTAATCGTGAAGGCAACTGGAACAGCTTTTCGAACGAACCTACAAAAAACAACTTGACCCTGCATGAAATAAGTGATCTGAGTTATGTTCACTTATTTCATGCCGTATTATAATTTGTTTCAAGATAGCTCCAGTACTTACACCTGCATGTTGCCAATAGCCTGTAGGAGCCAGTTCCGTGTGGTTCAGTGCGATTCGTCTCCAAGTCAACTGGTACACAACGAGTACTGATAATTCCCAGCAGCTTTAATGGGAATTTGTAACGACTATATCGGTCGCACTATGAGAACCACTGAGGGAGGTTTTTGTTGCCGATTCCCTTGTAACAAATTCTCACCAATGCACACGACGACAGTTGTCAAGGAAAAGGAAGTGACAATATTTGCATGATTGAGTTGATAAGCAAAAAAGATAAACTAACAAAATCCTGCGAAGAGACAAACCATGAAAAGTTGTAAACAAATTGGAAGAAGCAGAGTGTAGTACAATTGCAGTGCCCAGGGCGGGAGTCAGGTGAAAGAAGCATTCAATTCAAGGACATTAGATGAATCACACTTTAGCAATGTTGAAGGATCGTACCAGAGAATTTCTGAATCCACAAACTAGAAATTTTTTATTTTGGGAGTATTAACTATCATGTGGCTAAATACGTTGGTGTAAAAGGACGCACAAAGAGGCATGCGGAGAGCATCTACAGCGGCGTATTCTTTAAAGTCGAGAAGCCACTTATGTGCAGTCAGCATAAAGGTCGCAAGAATAGCCAGTCAATGGGCACAAATTCTGAATTGCTCTAGCACCTCAGCTACGCCCGCGATTTAACCAAGATATGATTCCTGCACATCCTCTCACAGTTATAGTTAGACTCCATATCACATGTTTTATGTCCTGTAAGTACGTGCACCAAGACATAAAAGACTTCACAAAGATATACTATCATCTCACGCCTAGATACTTATGACTTGATACTGAAACAATGTATGGCATCAATTTACAGACAGTACTCCACCAGACGTTGTGTACGAAGCCAGGTGTCGAGCTGTGTGAGACTGTTCATCTCTGATCCGGTATCCTGGTGAAAAACATGGTGGATCACACAAGTTATTATCGTGCCATACAATTTCCATCAGGGTTTTGAGCAGGAACCGCTGCCACCTCCTGTGAATCGGCATTTGAATGGAGAGAATTCTTTCGTCGTGGTGCCAATGTCATGATCAATTCTGTTGTCACCGTAGAGTCAAGTTTCTCATGAAGTTTGAACTTATGACAGGGCTGACCTTCGAGACAGATGCGGTTTTATGCATCTCCAATCGCGTAGGCAAGCACGTTAATGAAATAAAATGTTACACTAAGAGCTCGAGGAAGTAATCAATTGTTTCATAACAACTTGTCTGTGATTCTAAGAAAGTAATACAGCAATAAAGTACAGATCTAGTGTGATCCCTCTTCCCGTGAGTTGCAATCTAGGCATTCTAAGCAAGGAAAACTCTTGGATTTTGGGATTGTTTATTCTGGTATTGGTTCTGATTGGTTCCCTCATCACTTCTATGCACGCCGCATGTAGATCGTTCAATTTAAGGTTTGATGCTTACTGTTGATGACATTAACAACGAAGACGACGATCAAACGCACATAGAAATTGAAAAAAGTTACTGTACTATTAAGATTAGCATTGAGAATGGTGGTCACACCTAAACGCCAACATTTAACTCAATCTGCACACAAGAATTGAGTACATGAATTAGCGATACTAAACAAGGCTATTTGGAGGAAGTAATTTGTTTTATTTTAATTTTTAAATGCTGCATTAAACTTCCATTAGAGCTTTGATGTACATCCGAAAATGTCTTCTCAGCCAAACGCGTTGACAAGTGCCGACAGTTCTCATTCACTTCATTACCGCATATCAGTTCAATGTATTGTACTACACTACATATTAAAGATTAGACTCATGAACCTCCTACCTTTACAGAGATGACAATCGTGGCGTGCATATCACGACTGTGAAAGAGAACAAAAGATCAACATCATAAAAACATCGAAGAAGTGCTCGAGCTTCAAAAGTAAATTCGTTGCAGAACCAAGTCGTATTATTCAGTGCCTCGGCAGTACTCAGTAAAGCCTGTGTTTCGAGGCCCATAATTTATACTTGCAAACCTTCGCCACCGCCTTCCGCCACCGCCAAGTTGATTCAGTGCATCCAGAACAGAAATCATGGGAATTTTTCTGACAAGCGGAGAGATTCCATGGCAAGCAATCAGTAAAAGAGCCAGCTCACTTTGGTGCCACTAACGAAAAATGTGACAACCATCAAATCCCAAACCTGATCGTGCAAGTACCTTCCCGAGATCACAAGCTGTACCTTTTGGAGATCATAAGTACCTTGCTACACTTTTAACTATCTAATAATGCATCTCGACTGTTACTGGCTAGTACGACCACTGGTAGATACGGATATGCCTCGGTCACACTACAACACGGAAGAGTGTTAACAACAATCACCGACAACTTGGAATCTAAATAATAGAGGTGCCAGTCAACCAACAGACACACTATAACTTGTAACTCGTATAACAGCCCAGCTCTGGAGCACATTCATGATGTACACGTAGTAATCGGCAACGTAATAATTGATGTTGTTCCAAAGTTCAGTTTGCTTCAGTACAAACGTAAGATACTCAGCTTAAGAAATGCTCACATCCAATCTGCTCTCTAGTATTCGGCTTGACTGGAACACGCTCCTAAACCAATACAGATAACGAATTTGGTCTCTAGTCTCCACTGGCCTAGTAGAGTCCTGGAATATCTGGTCCGAAAAGTGACATGAATTCGGATGCGCCTACACTTATAAACCATCCTCAGCCGAGCTCTGAAGAATCTCGTAGTACAGCCGGTAACTGTAGTCACCGGCCCTATTAGTCTGATATGCAGCTAGATCCAAGAACTGTAGTCAATCCATCGTTACTGAGACCACAGCTTCCTCGGCCATCAACAGAACTGTCCGACCTGCACGAATCCAAGGACCCATATTTCTAAGGAATATTTAGAACTTTTCAGTACTGAAGCACACTGAGACAACGTCTCAATGGGTCTGGGCGGTTGAGAAACTTCGATTTCCGTCCAAGTATCAGGATAACCAGGTGATAGTGTCGCGAGAGAACATCGGAGATAAGGTCTGAACGGTTGGAAGGTTGTGATAGTAACAAATCTAAGGAATCAACATTCTCCAGCTAGAATTGAGCACTTGAATGGGACCATTTGATGTAGGCCAAAACGAAAGATCTCCCAACCAGGATACTGCTCCCTTAGTAAGGCACCGTCCATCTGCGTGAAGGTAATTGCAGCATCCGAAGTTGCCTCTCCTTCGATTGTCACAAGCGTTACATTCTGAAAGAACACGACACGATCATTCGCAGTAGAAACACATCCAAGTAGGGTCTAGAAGAGAGAGAGAACAGCCCGATGACAGTGCACCATGTACCGCTAAAATCGGTCACATGAGAAAAGTCCAGGGCTGTGCTCTCTCTCTTCGAAACCCGGCTTGAATGTAGAAAAGGGGAGTTTATGACGTGAACCATACAGAACCGAGATACGGCACTACGATGCCTGTGCCTAGGTATCTAATGGTTTTCTCTGAGTTACAACCGACATGCACTCAGGTTGGAACCAGAAGAGAGAGAGCACAGCCCATTCCAACTAAGCGGTTGCTCTTGGGCTGTACTCTCTCTCTTCTGATCCCAGCATGAGTGAGTAAATTGCTGACATCTATCATGATCTGAGCAAGTGAGTCGGTTAAGAAGTTTTCCTCACTTTGATAACGCTCCGACTAGATTCAAGGAACCTGCAAAATCATTCACGTCAGCCCTTCAAACATAGAGCACACTGACTACATGATGTTCCGTACTGGAATAATCATACTAAAGACAGTAACAGGAGCCAAAGATATAATTGGCTTCAAAAAATCAGATGCATGCGAACTGTAGCAAGCTCGTCTTATAGAACGAAGACGGTCATTGTTCCACGCACACAGAAACGATGGTCAACCGTATGGTTAAGAGGTTTAGCCCTGTCAAACTTCAGTCGGTGAGACAGAAAGAAATGGAACGGAAATCTAAACGGATGCTTGAGGTTGAACTTGCTAGAGAATCATGTAAACATTTTCAGTATGTCAATATTCGTTTTGAAAGTGGCGAACTATCTTGCCCATTGCTGAAAATGGTTGCTTCCCTGCAAAAAAAAACAATTTGCTACTCATGAGGCGACAGAATGCAGAGTGTAAGGAACTTCAAAGGAACGACGGCTCTAGGAATTACATGCTTAGAAGATAATTCTACGGCAAATTTGCTCGCGATTCGCAGACACTCGTCCCTCAGACACCCAGAAAACGTTCAAAACAGATGAAGCAAATAAAAAGTGGGGCAACAGAAAGAAGGAATAACGACATGTTGAGAGAATCATCAGAAAAAACCCTCGATTCTAGATGCGATTTCTTTACCGAACCGCTTAGCAAACTACTTACACCATAATAATTTTTAACCTGCTTGCCAGCATTCGGGGCATCTGCTGCGGACGCTCGCCTTCCAGACCCGCAGGATCACCTTCATGAAGAAAAATCACACTGGCCATCCGGTAGACATCCGGCAGCACCCTCAATCTAGAAATCAGCGTCAGATCTCCACACCCCAACAGCACCCCGAACAGCGACACACCGATCACCGGCGAACATCGCAGCGTGCGGGAGTAGCAGCAATCCGCCTGAAGGGCCAAGGCAAGACCGAGAGAGAAGCTCGCACCACCGCCACCAAGGCACACCATGTGATGAAGCCAGATGCGCGAGTCAGCAGTCAAGGTCCCGTGCGAGGCACGAGGAAGGGAAGAAAGACGAAGGCGGGCGGGAATTCTTTTCTGGAGACCAGATATGCACCCAGTTACATATATATACACAACACAGCCTTCCGTGGCTGTGCAACCGTGCCCACCATCGCCCGATCCAGGGGAGACTTTTTCACTGCCGGTAGGCGCTGCTGTTGGTCACGTCGCCGCTATTCTTCCCCTCTCGCGCTCTCTCCCATGGCGTGTCTCGTCGCGACATGATGGGCGGACGGCGTGGAGTGCGCACCTTTAGGCTGAGCTTTCGACGCTGCCGGAGTGGGTGGGTCTAGCCCCCAAGTGCTGCTTCACTTGGCTCTCAAAAGTGGGGAATTAGATGCCAAAAGGTGGGCATGATCCCCTCGCTTCTGTCCCCCCCCCCACCCCCTTCTCTTCGCCTTCCTCCCTCCCTGCCTTCCTTATCGCCGCTATTCCAACGCCACGCCTTGCTTGCATTACCTCGGTAAAATCACAACCCATATTTCAAGTACATAACTTTACAAACTAAAAATAAACAAATAAATTATAAACTTGGCTTAGTCTCTCCCCTTCGTCCGGTCGCCGTCGCGCCGTCGCGCCGTCGCGCCGTCGCGCTCGACACCACGCCCGTCGCGATTGCACCACCACCCTGGGCACACCCGTCGGGCAGATAGCTGGGCAGGGTCTGTATATTTGTTTGGGTACTGCCCTTGCCCGAATTGACCTCCTCCGCTGCCCGGTGAAAGTAATTCCCACCTCATTCCCACCACTACCACCTCAGCAACAAAAGAAGATAATTAATCCAAACGGGCTGTGGCTGCTGTTGCTTCAATTGTTAGTCTTGAGGTTTTGGGAAACTGTACCCAATCATCATTCTCACTCACTCACATTTGGATAGAGATATGTGTGTGTATATATATATCCTTTGCTCCAAATAAATTGTGTATTTTTGGTGATGAGAGCTAAAGCTTATGGGTCATTGAGAGTGTATATCACATCATTCAATAATGATTTTTTAAAAAATAAAAATTGAAAAAAACTATGGTTTATTTTATTTTACTTTACTTTATTGATGTATGCTTTGTTGTTGTAACCAACCAACCTCTAATAAGAGATTCTTATCCTTCCATCCATGAAAAGATTGTATGACAAAATGCGTGACAATTTTATTGTGTGTAATTTATTTTATTTTATTTTTTAAAAAATGATCTTTTTAAGTTCTATTGTCATGGTGTTGTTGTGTGTTTTAAATATGTTAGCTAGTGAATTTATAATGTACGTATTTGTAAGGAACCTTTATGCAGTGACATGTAAAGTATATTGTTCTATAATAAAATTTATGGAAGATTTTCTATTAGATAAGCTGTAAAAATAAGAATATTGGATTTTAAATTTCTACTCCTTATCAATCAAACTTTAAAATGTATTTTGTTTTGTATATTTTTTAAAAAATAAAAAATGATATAAATCTTGAAAACAATGGTACGTTCAATCAATAGATACACACACATAACTCTGTTATTCTTTCATGTATTGGTAATTTGTCCAAAAAAATTTGCAGTGAAATATATATATCAGATTTTATCATTTGCATTGCACAACACAGCATTGGATGACTTCAAATATATATATATAACATTTTCATTCATTGAATGCACACATACATACAAACATACATAAAATAAATAATAATAATAATAATAATAATTAGAAGTTATAACTAGTATATTTCAAAACAATAAAGAAAAGTAATCAATTTTGTGACTGTATTCCAACTCCTCATGCATGAGGACAGGGTATGAAAAATGCTGAGTTGGATTGGCAGCCTTCTTCCATGTGAAGGATCACATGTTACGTGAGGAATTAAGGATCCCTTCCACCCACCATCTCTTCTGCAAATCCCACAGACCACAAGTTCCAATATGAAGAAATAATAAATAAAACAAAACACTATGTTGATTATTAAGGGTGATAGCCAGGATTGCAAGTTGCAAATTTTATCTCATTTTTTAAATATTATGTTAGTTGTTAAATTGTTCCATTTTAGTTTTAGAATAAATTCATTGTGAATATATGTGTGTGTGTGTATATATATATATATATATATATATTGGTCCTTCAACTATATCTTTTCATAATTATTTTAATAAATTGATACAAGAAATAATTTAATTTTAAGCTTCATTAACAATAGAATGAAGGAATGGATGAATATATTATGTATGTATGTGTATAAATTAATGTTTTTATCAGTATTGTTTTTGTACAATTTTGTTTTGAAGATGGATTTATAGGAGCAAAAATATAAAGATATTTTGGTTTAAGAAAGTTTCATTTCAATGAAACATGTATGTATGTGTGTATGTGTGTGTGTATGCATGTATGTATGTTTAAAAAAATCAACATTAAAGATGCAATTGGAATATTTCTTTTAGCCCAGTTTAGAAAAATATTTTTTCTTCTAAAAGCCAAACACAATCTTTGATTATTGTTCAATCATGACCAATGTGTCAATTCGAAACCAATTCTCTTAATGGTCAAAATTTGACTTTTTAAAGGATGTTTCCAAAATGGGAGAGCAATAACTAGAGCTCACATGGAGTTCACAAGAGTTGTTTCTAAAGCAAGTGGTTTATTTATATACCCTAAAAATAAGAGGCTTTCTAGAATGTACAAAATCTATCTTTATTCTCAACAAAACATGGTTTTACTTTTAATTTTTGTGTGTGTGTATATATATATATATATATATATGAATAAGGAACAAAAGCAAATAATGATACCAAAGATACAAGTGCCAATGACACTATTTGGGCTCTACATGGCCCATGGAATTTCCAATGTAGTGGGTTTGATGGATACTAAATGGAAGAAAACCTTCAAAGGATGTGCATCCAAGGGCACCCACAAAATTATGCTAGTATGTTTCAACTTTTTCCATTGTTAATTCTAAACATGATCTTTATGAAATCCATAGCTGCTAAGTTGTGGAGCATGAAAATTTGGCTACTGTAGCTTTTTCTTTTCTTTTCTTTTCTTTTTCTTTTTTTTCCAGGTAGGGCCTGGAAATGGTTGAAATGGCTGCCAAATTTCAAGCTTTGGGGACCCAAGTGAGGACCACAAGTTGTGGAAGCGGAGGCATTTTGGATGATTTGTGCAGCCCCCCATTTTTGAAAGGCACAATGTTGGGAATTATGCATAACTTTTATACTGACCAACTTACAAAAACAATAATAATTTTTTTGATATTACAAACCTGATTGATTAATTTTAAAAGACAAATTGAGATGATTGTTGATTTTAAGTGTGAAGAATGTGATATAACTAGGAAACAAATCCATTACTATTCTATCAATACCTTATTTTCAATAAACATTTCTTTCCTGTTATATATATATATATATATATATATATATAGAGAGAGAGAGAGAGAGAGAGAGAGAGGGGTTGATCATGAAATAATACTATTTATAAATTATTCACTTATAACATGTGGAAATTTATCTTGACATATTTTTGACAGTGCATTTTGTCAGACTCAAACATGAGAATTTACTTGATTAATTTTTTGTTGTGTTTTCTATTTTTTTTAAAACAATTATCAAATGTGCCCAGTTGTATTGAAGTACATGTATAAATTGTATGCATTTTGAGTGTCATGAAACAAAAAACATTCAAATTGGTAATTCAAGATTCCCAACAGAGATTGAAAATTATTGTAGAAGTGGGCTTGAGTTTTAAATGTATTATTTGTAATTGTTATGTTTCAAAATTACATAACTAACTATTTTTGGAAATCTCCAAACAGAATCTTTCATTTGTTCATATGATGCAACCTGTTCAAGACCACTAAAATACATTCCAAACTTTGATTTATGTATTTTATGAAAACATTATTTTTCTAAAGTAACTTGATATTGTCAAATTCTTTTTCTTTCTTTTTTATTATTATTATTATTATTATTATTATTATTTTGTTTGTAACAGTTGGAAAAAAATTAAATTTAGATTTAAAAAAAATGTAGTTGATGAACACCGTACTGTCTTCTTTCATGAAAATAAAAACTTGAATGGCTTTTTATTGAAGTATTATTATAGTAATTTGGCATTACTTTATCTGCTTGAAAATATTTAAGCTAATAAGTCATCATTTGTTGTAAGAAAAGGAATAAAACAAAAATTCTTAATAGTATAAGAAATTCATGAATTGCTTTTATTTTTGATAGCAAATGTACAAGATTTTGTACTTTGTTGTGCAAACAAAGATTGTTGCACACAATGTATCAAGTGCTACAAATCAATCACAAAGTATATAATCTAAACCAAATACACCAACACACTAGCAAGGAAAGATTATAAATTTATACGCAACTAAGTCCAGCTAACTTTCACTTCACAAAAGGAGAATCTAAAAGTGCAAGTGTGAAGAATAGAAAAAAGCCTAAGCTTTACTAAAATGCTTAAATCATTATAGCCAAGCAAACTTTTACAACAAGTTTTTTTTCTTTAAAAATCACTCACAAGACTTGACAAGAATGTCAGGTCAAGAGGTTTTTCCTACTAAACATTAAAACTCTAGTTGACATCAATATGTCAACTAATAGAAAAAACTAATGGATGGATAAACTTCTAAACCACATATATCTGATGGGATTTGGCACCCAATGCCACATCATATAACAACTTACTAGACATCTTAATATTCTAATAAGATTAGTCTATTTTAAAACTTTAAAAAGAAATTTTGTATAATATAGAACCTTTACCTGATCATAATATAAATGCCAAATGGTTTTAAGATCATCAAAGTTAGGCAAAGATTATGCATTGTATTCAAACCCTAATTGCATTAGAGGTCAAGAGAAAGACAAAGATAGTTATAGAAAAGACATAGAACTATATTTGATTTTTCAAAGAGTAATCTCTGTAAAGTTGTCCAATTTAAGTTTTATGTCAAAGGTAATACTTTATTGCCATGCTGAGATGCATGCCAAGATCTCTCATATGTTATGCATCATAGTATGATGAGAAATGTATAAATAATACATTATGTAGCATATAATAAGATAAAATACATATATACTCAAACATGCAATAATTTAGAGAACTTTGATTATTCTATCAAAAACCAATTGCATGTATTTGGTAATATCCAATGCATTTTCAAGATAGGAAAAAACATAGAGAATTAAACTCGAAATATAAACTAAACTTCTCAATAATTTGGGAGCTACATGCACTTTGACCTAAATTTTAATGTAATTAATTTTGAAATCTTATTTATTTTAACAAGAATTTTGCATCCATGAAAAGAAGGAATTTAGTTGAGATATTTTCCCAAAACAAAATCTACTTGGAGGATTATATTATGATAAGGGTGCCTCTAATGTAAAAATAGATATCAAAGTTTGAGTTTCCCATTAAAAATACTATTGCAGGCAATAAATTGTCTACATTAATTGGTTATTCCAAATTGTTTATAGAAAGTGTGTCAAAGTGACTGAGTAAGAGCAAACAAATGGAACAGAATCACATTCATACACTACAACCAACACGTTCGAATCGAAGTATATCGCACAACATGATGGATCACAATGTATGAAAAGAATCATAAAGAGATAATAATAATAGAATTTCAACACATCAATAACAAAAATATTGACTGAAAGCAGAAACTCAGTGTGGGAATGAAGTGGAATAAACGGAGACAGTCCTCGTCTCTTGTAACTAACTACGCCGTGACATCATCGGACGCAAGAGTCCAGGTGAGGGTGGCGTCAGGATACAAGCCCATCCGTAGTTGAAGATGGTGTTGGAGGATCCAACGCCCACATTTCGATGGAGGAAAAAATACGCAAAAAAATGCAAAAAAAGAAGAAAAACAAAAAGAAAAAGAACGAGAAAAATAATCACAACGATTAAAAATATCGAGTGCGGACGACGATCTCGTCCGAAGTAGATTCATGATGAAATCATGGAAGAATGAGCCGCGGATTTATTGATAACCCCGCTTGGAAGATACACCTCGAGCCTTGACTGCTCCCAGCTCGTGTTCAAGCCCTGAGCTATAGCTGCCTAGACCGATCAGGCTGGGAGGGAGGTCCAGAGGTCTAGAAGAATGCCAGATGAGCAGATGGCTAGATCCGGGACGCGTAACTTATTCAAAGGCAAAAAATTCTGTAGCTACAAACGCCGGCAAGTCGTCAAGTGGCTGTTATAATAGTAACGATAACAGGAAACTTTTAGTGGCGACTGTCAACAAGCGAGTAGTTAAATGGGGGCTAAGAGGAGGGGGTGAAGAAAAACAAGACCCACTCGGCGAGAGAGGGAAAGTGTGAGGGCGGACAGAACCAAAGAGCCACGATGGGAGCACCGCTACAAATGAATCGCAGTCGACGACGACGAGGGTGGTGATAGACCCCTAGAGTCCACAGAAAATAATCAGGGGAAATCTGAGCCGACGAGCTCTCTGTGCCGAAAGGCTCGGCACTCTGATTGAAGTTGTGACGAGGCGCTTTCTGTTTGTTTGCTAAGTGGGGCTTTGCCGCACTAGTAGTCCACCCGGAATAACAGCGCACTTCTTTCCCTATCCCGTAGAGGAAACGGAGGGGGTTGCATATCGTACATGGTAAGTTACATACCATACCTGCTCCCAATTCTGCATGGGGGCTGTGCTTGCTATCTAGTTTCGCCGCTGCCTCGGCTCCTGATGGGTATGCAACTCGCCGGGAAAAGAAAAGCAGGAAGAATATGAACCCAAAGGTGCCGTTTTTTGGGAGGTCCATGCTTCCTTCCTTCCAATCTGGAGGCTCGCCCACTTCGCGCCACCGAAATGAGCCGGCAGTTTTGGTGCACAACCAGGAGGGGAAAAATGTGAGTCACAGGGCCAGAGGTTGCTTGTTTGACTCCATGGACCACCACCCCACCCCGCGGCTTCGGCTACCATGGACAAAAAAACACTGTTCACAACGAAGCCCTCCTTTTTGCATACTTTCCTCACCGAACCCAGTTTGCTGAGATTCTCTCAAACAGGTGCCGAATGTGGCTCTCTCTCATCAGAGTCCGTATTTCCTTGTGCATTTGCCGTTTAGCAAGGGAAAGGTCGGAGACAAAGGCATCTATGGAGTGGTAGACCTTCATTTACACTCTTGTGGATTGTGATGGCAGCTTCACACTCCGTCCGATGTTGACGATGTATCGCTCGATGGGAATCGATCATGTTGTGGTCGTAGGGAAGTCTTTTTTGTGTATTCTCTCAACTGTGTTCTTCAATTAGGGTTAAAGTGTAGGCGTTGATTTGTGATGTTTTGAGAAACCTGCCGAGCTGGTTAGAAGGATCATGAAAGTCTGAGGGTGGAACAAGAGCTATAGTTCGCATTATGTCCCATGGAGAAGTAGTTTAGATATATGGGGTGTTGCATTCATGCAATGGTTGATATTATTATGAATTCTAATGTAACAATGCCACTTTAATATGTTAACCCTCTCTTGCTGAGCAATATTTGCAGTTTATATGAAAAAATATATTTCTGACCTCTAATTGGGCTTAACAGGTTTGCATGTTGATGTGTGTTGATGATGGCAATAGAATATGTTATGCGTCAAACTTAACTAATACTAGTGTGTAGTTTTATATTTTTTCCACTAATCAATTGTTATGCACCAAACAAGTTGATTCTGTGTTATGGTTTTGATTATATACTATGATTTTATATTATGTGTTGTTTGATTGATAGTTGAAACCACTTTGATGCAGAAAATTTAATTTTTATCCAATTCTTTTTCTTTAGATGTGACCTTTTGCTAAACTAATGTATCTAAATTTATATCTTAATACAAAAAAAGTTACATTTCTATAATATTCAAGTATGACTCTTGTAAATCTTCTACCATATACAAGGAAATTAATCAACAATGAAGGTTATTTCTTTTTATTATTACTTTTAAAAAGTAGACATGTAGTTTGAGAGCAAATCATATGAAATAATGTTAATATAATTTAATTTTGCTTCCTCAACTTTGCCTATAATTCACAACAATAATTTTTATTTTTATTTTTTGTTTTTATTATATAAAAATTTAAAAGCCTTTGATATGGTATAGGTATTATCTACTTTTATAACAACACTAAAAGTACTTATTTATTCAAGCTATTAATATTTTTAATTTTTAAGATTTAATTAATTTTGATTTTCTTTCTTCTATCTTTTTATATTTTCTTAAACTAAAATCCATCTACTATTACACATTGAGTGGTTAATTTCTCACATACCAACACCTTCCAACTACCAATTATTAATTGACCCAATTAATAAAGGGTGGTTTTGAAGAATCAACCAAATACAAAGATCATACCAATAGAGTCTAAACAATATAAGATACCTTGGAGGTATCCAATCCACATAAAAACCAAATTAATAAGGTCTAAACAATATAAGATACCTTGGAGGTATCCAATCCACATAAAAACCAAACTAATAAGGTCTAAACAATAGTATTTAAATTGAAGATATGTGATCCAAATAAGAACTAGAAATTCTAAAATTTAACTTAAAAGAAAGTAGTTCAATTCTTTATAATAAGTCAGCTAGCCATGTACAATTAATTGGAGTGTCTACAAATATCAATAGTTATGAATGTCTCTACAAAGATAAAGAAGAATTAGATAGTACCAAGTATCAAATACAAAATTTCTTTTTGAATTGATTATATCTATAGACCACTTTTCAACTTATTGCTTTGTTTATCTAATAATTTATTTTAATCTAAGTCAATTTTGTATAGCCTCTATTGAAGTTGAGTTGCACATTGTCCAATCTAACTACTAGTTGGTGCTAAATTCTTTCTAATGTAAATTTTGTCTACAATTTATCAATTTTAATATAAGAAAAGTTCATCTTTAATTTGATGTTTAATAAGAAGAATTAGTATCCAATGTTGATCCAAGTTGACCAATAAATCCTCTCTAAACTGAAGATAAATTAAGAAAGAAGCTTTTGACCTACAATAAACATCAACTCTCAAATCATCTATTTTTTTTTTTTATAATTTTTAAAATTTAAATTCATAAAACTCAAAGTCTTAGATAAAACCAAAACCTTATAAGATGATATCTTATTTTTAAAAATATCATCTTATCTTATACATATATATACTATTCCTATTTTTTTCAAATGAATTATATATATATATATATCTTTTTATTAATTTAATATAACTTTAAAAACCACAATATATTTTTTAAAATTATTCATTTGCATTCAACATCAAAAAAATTATTTGGTTATATATGAAATAAAAATTAAAAAAAAAAAAAAAATTTGTGATTGATACAACTTGTCTTATAATCCGTATTTGATTGTTTGTAATTCGTAATTTTAGTAAGTAATAAGTTTATATTTTATTTATTTATTTAGATTATTTTGAATTTTAATCAAAATATTAAATTTCTTCATGTTTGTTTTGAACAATTTTTTTTGATATACATATAATGTCTATATAAGTATTAAAAATTAATATAAAAATCATTATATATATATATATATATATATATATATATATATATATATATATATATATATATATATTTTGGAAAAATTGGTATTGAATTTAAAATTTTAAAAATTTAAATATTAAATTAATAATATTTTTTATATACAAACTATAAATATTTTAGTAGAAATTCTTTAGTTTAGATTCTACATATGTTGTCTATTGATATTAACTTGTAGAATTATTATTTTTAATCTTTAAAGTACCAACATTCTAAAAAAGAATTATGTTCTATATATATATATATATATATATATAGTATGAAAAAATCCAATTAGATAATAAAAGGTAATATATATAGTAATTTTTTTAAAGAAACCATAAATAAAACATAACATTTTTTAAGAATAAAAAAATCTATTGAAGAAAAAATAATTCTATATTAATTTAAAATATATATTAATATTTATTATTATTTCAATATATACATGATTATATAATATAATGAATATTTCATTGAAAAATGATATCAAATTTTATCAAAAAAAATAATAATTCTATAGTCATTTTGAATTCAAAATGATTATATTATTTTTCTTTCACATTTTAAGTAAAAAAAGAAAATGTATGATATTAAAAAAAATCACTGTAATTTTTATGAAAAATATTTATTTTAATATCAAATCTATATATTTTTTTATTATATACTTATAAATTTGTTGATGTATAAAAATCTATAATACAACAATACAAACAAATAATAGAAATGTTTACAATATAATTAAACCATATTGTTAATTTATTTTATTTTATTAGGCTGTTTATTTTAGTAATTCTATTATACTTTGAGATTTATCTAGTTTTTTTTGTTTAAAATCTAAATTAAACAATGAAAGCACTATGTTATTTTTATGTTTTTGTTGATGCTGAAGTTTATTCTACAAGTTCATCAAGTTATAATTCAATTGCCTTGTGATAGTAGATTACTAAAGTAAAAAGTAATATTCTCTTCAATTTATGTTTATTTCTGAATCCCTGATAAAACTAAAAAAATTAATAGAAACCTAATTATTTAATAAAAGATTATAATGAGATATAAAAGGATTTTATTTGAATTCTTTAAAAAAAAAGGTTTTTTAGTTAATATAATCTATTATTTTCAAAATTATTTGAATAAACCAAATCAGATTTAACTTTTTGTATCTTAAATTACATTCTTTTAATTTGATTATCTCTTTTAAGTGATTTTTGAATAATTTTATTTATGAATAATTTTTTCATATTTTAAAAGATAATTAAATTTTTGTTTATGTAATAGAACTATTAGTATATTTCTTGTTAGCCTCCTTTCTAGAAAGCTAAATTGTATTTTTTCATTGAGATGTTTTGGCCTATAAATTTATGACTTAATGAATCATAGAAGAATTTATTATGTTCATAGTTTTTTTTTTTTTTTTTTTTTTTTTTTTTTTTATCATTTTTATAGTTATTTATCAATTTTAGATTATATTTAGTAAGATTTTACGATGTCTTTTAGCTATTCTATTGTTGACTTGGATTACATATAATTTCTACCAAGTTTCAAAAAAACCATATATATACATATAAATATTTATATAAATTCTTATAATTTTTATCTATTGTCTTTTATTTTGTAGTTTTAAAACTCTAAATTTTATCATTTTCAAAATAAAAATTATTACAACATATTTAGATTTTATGTACATATTTGTATACAAACATTAATAAATGGTGTTTTGTTTTCTGAACTTTATTTGAAACATTTATATGTTTTTAAGTGATAATATATTTTATCAAGAGTTGCACTTTGTATTGGATTTTTGGAAAATAATGTATAAAACATAAGGCATCAC
Source organism: Physcomitrium patens (assembly GCF_059467195.1). NCBI lineage: Eukaryota > Viridiplantae > Streptophyta > Bryopsida > Funariales > Funariaceae > Physcomitrium > Physcomitrium patens. The sequence continues at coordinate 8,956,466 of NC_143432.1, forward strand.
AATATTTTTTTCATAAACAAGTCACTTATATATAGATAGTAGCTTTGAAAACATCAATTCAATATTGCAAAATATCCTTGTTGCAATGTAACCATCAATGAAATGATTATACATAGAATTTTCTATTACTAAGATTTGTATAGTTCAATAGGAATGTCATGGATGCCTGAAGAGAACTCTATTTTAGTTAAAATATGGTTTTGTCTAAAAGCATATGATTTTTATAACAAATATTTTAAAACAAGATATTAAATTAGTTAGTTGAATCTCTTGATATCATTTAAAACAAAATTTTATTTTATTTTAAGAAAATAGAATTAAAAAAATGAATTTTGAATTGAAGGCTCTAAAAAACAAACTTCAAGTATAATCTACAAAAAAAATATAATTAATAATTAGAAAAAAAAAATCATTTTGAACATATTATGTCTTTATTTAAATATTAAAAAAAAAAAAAAAAAAAAAAACACACACACACACACACACACATATATATATATATATATATATATATATATATAGTATTTGTTAATAAAATATTAAAAAATTATAATCATTTATGTATATAATTTAATATTATATATACATAAATTTTATAAATAAACAACAAAAAAATATGATTTTAGAAAATTCTATCCATTCGTCTGTATCATTTTATTAATGTGACTCATCACAGTGAAAATAATGGGTTGTTAACTACCGATCAATTAAAATCAGTTTGGCACAGATATGACTTCATTTCATATTTACAAGTTCATAAAAAGAAAACTGTTCAAAAAAATATTTTAAAATTTTTTAACTTAAATATTATATATATATATATAATAATTTTTTATACTTTCTTAACTAAAATTTTATATTATCAAACAGATGACTTTATAAAGTTAAAAAAACCTAATAATTATACAAGAGATGATAATATAATTATTGCTACAATTTACACATATTATTTTTTTAATAAATTACATATATTTAAAAAATTTGATTTTCAATCTTATTTATGTATAAATAGATTTTTGATCATGATGTATTATATCTCACACAAGAATTAATTAAGATTCAAATTTTATTATAGATAATCTAATGTAAAAATATATAAATTTTTTATATTTAATTTGAAGGATATTATTTTTAATTTTTTATTAATCTATTCAAACTGGTTTTAGAGAATTAAAAAATAAAAAATTTTACTAATATGTGTTAGTTAGTTAATTAATTAATTTGTTCTAGTATTTGAATTATGGTGCTTAAATTTCTTTCTAATGTTTTATTTTCTATAGAATTAATATTCAACTAATATTGAAGTGAAAAAAAAAACAAAAAAAATAATGAATAAATAAATAAAAATCCTCTCACTATTTTAAATTCAATTTTGTATAAATTTTACATAATACCAAAAAATCATGTCATTAAATTCTGTGATTTTTGAGAGAGCTCAATTCTTTGTTTGAAAATCTTAGAAAATATGAAAAAATAAATAAATCTCACTGGTTGTTGATTTAATTAAATAATTTTATATTTAAAGACACAAAATTAATTACTAAAATATTTTATCATAGATTCAATATTAAAGAAGAATATATGCATTCTTCTTCTCAAAATCATCATAGAAATCTTGACATTGGCTAGAAATATCACTTGATGACTTTCCACTATTAAAAATGGGCATGGTGTATATAACAAAAGATGGTCCTTCTTTTGTTGCATACATGAAAGCTCTCGCACCTACCACTAAAGGTTTGGATGTTCTAGATTTATATATTTCTATTTGACCAATAGAACTTTGAGTTAAACTCTAAGAAAAATCAAGGTTACAAAAATTCTAATCTTTTTTAAAGTTATATTTTTTTAAACACAATAATTCTAAAATAATTATATTAAAATAAGGTCTTATTATATTTAATATTACTAAAATATTATGACCACTAGTTGCTACTTTTAAAATAATAGTTTCATAGATAACATCTTCAAAAGATAACAAATGACCATCTATTATTTCTATAAGCACATGTTTGATTTTCTTAACTAAAGATATATTTTGTTCTTTGAGAAAGTCTTTGTCTATAAAACATGTCTAGGCTTTTGAATCTAATAGGGTTAAGACTTTGTGATTTTTTGGTCTTAATTAAAACTTTCATTGTAAAACAAAGTGAGGGACTTGAGGAAAAAATAGGACCTTCATTACATGTTATGTAAGATTTCAATTGCATGGTTCCTATTGTGATTGGATAAACTTGTTTTTTAACACATCGTTGTCTTTGGCAACCATGCTCTTCATTTTGTGATTGCGTTGCTTCTTTGGATAATATTGAGTAGTTTACTTGGATTTTCTACAATATAGGCACAAATCTTCTTGATGATAACAAGTCTTTTCTTGCTTAGTCTGAGATATAAAATATATTGTGTGAATTTACATAGGCTCTATCCTGGATGAATAATCTTCTAAAAATTTAGAAGTTATTGCCATGGCTTAACTTATATTATTCCAAGAAATTTTTTATTCTTGACATCTTTTAAAGAATCAATTGTTGGATGCAATAGCTTGAGTAATAAATTGCTCTAATGAATCTACTCTTGATATTGTCAATAATAAATCTTTAATATTATATTTCAATCCATATCAAAATCAATTTATAAGAGCTTTTTCATTCTAGTCCATGTTACAAGCAAGGTTTTGGAATTCGGCAGCATATATGGTAGCTAACCATAATCTTTATCAAAAAGATAAGAGCTTGGTCTTTGCTACTCTTTTTTGATCACTTTTTTCAAATATGACCATAAATATTTTTAAAAATGAATTCAAATTATAAAATAGTTATAAATCCTTTTTTACCAAAGATACAAATCATGAGAGATCTCTTCTAGATAAAAATGCATCTATGAATCTAACTTGAGCAAATCCATTAGGGTATTAGAAATGATGCAATCTTAAATAAAGCTTAACTTATTGCAAAAATTTTCAAAATTTTGACCTTGTTCCATCAAACTTCTTGGGCATACAAATCCTTACCTCCTTTGTACTTATAGAAGTAAGACTTCTTAAATTTGGTTGTATCACTAATCTACTTACTTTCTTCTATTATACATCTTCTTGGCATAAATTTTGGACTTCTTTCTTAGGTATAGTAATAATACTTGTGTGGTTGGTATTGATAATGCATGAAATTTCTACGCTAAGAGTATTGACAAACTTTTAGAGATTTGCAATAATTACAAATCTATTTTCACTTTTTCTAAGTGTAGCATCCATGATTTTACCTTCTAATTCAAGAAATGTAATAAATCTACAAATCAAATAAGAAGAAGGTAATTTGCAACCTCTAATGTCAAATGAAAATTTCTACAAAGAAGGATAATCGGCCCTCTTTAAGAAAAAAATTAGTGTTAAAAAACTAAATTATTTATTTAAAGATAGATAGTATCATAGATGTACATAGCTATTCTAATAAATGCCTATATGAATAGATAAAAATAGATAAAAATAAGCTAATTTCATAAGAACTTTTAGACAAGCTTCTTAAAAGCTTTATAGATATTGCTTTGACTTTACATGTATTTGTAGTTGATTGATAGGTTAGAAACTTGGTTAAAAAATTAACCATGTATTAATAGCTTACAAAATAAGCTAACTATGAGGCATACATATAGAAAACTTGTCTAGCAAGTTAAAATATCTATCTTGCAAAGTCAACATGTTTTGGAGGTCTTATATAACATAGCCACGTAGCTCTAAGTTAAGAGTATATATGGAGGCAAGAGTGAAGCTTCATTACTCTCGTCAATGCCTTTTCTAGTCCTTTGTCTTATTTCAAGACTTTTAGTCTTCTTGTTTTTGGCAATAGCCATTTAAGTTCAATATTATAACATCTTCAAGTGACTTTTTAGTTCCTTTTAGTGATACAAGAGTATATTAAAGTTTTTCTTTCTTCAAGATTCATATCCTTGACAATTTCAGAAGAGTGCTAACTTATTATTTCTATCTTATTTTAGAAGTGAGAGGATTATCTTAATTCTATTGTTGTATTTTGAAGGTTGCGGACTATCTACTTTTAAACAAAAAATCTTATTTTCTAACTTTGATCTTTTTCCTAAAGAGAGTAGATTACCACTCTTTGTGGAAATTTTCATTTGGTATTAGAGTTTGTGGATTATTCTCGTCTAATTTGACTTTTTAAATTTGTTTGAATTATCTATGGAAGGAAAATTTATGGATGCTATTTTCAGTAGAAGTAAGAATAGATTTGTAACTATTTTAGATCTTCATAAGCTTGTCAACACTCTAAGAGTAAGAATCTCACATATTTCAAATATAAATCATGGAAGTATTATGCCTATGCATATGGAAGAAGTTCAGAATCTGCAGCAAAAAGTTGTACAATTGAAGGAAATAAATAGATCGACCTTATAACCAAATTTAGGGAGTTTTTTTTTTTCTACAAGTATAGCAAGGAGAAAGATAAGTATGCATGGGAAGTTTGATGGAAGAAGATCATAATTTTGAGGATTTTTGCAATAAGTCAAGCTCTATCTAAAATTGCATTTCTTCCAATACCTTGATGGATTTACTCAAGTCGGATTCATAGGTACTTATCTATCAAGAAGTGCTCTCTCTTGGTTTGCATGTTTAATAGAAAAAGATTCGCAACTCCTGTATGATTTAGATTCATTCTTAAAAGTATTTATGGTCACATTTGGAGAATGTGATCAAAAAAGAGTAGCAGAGAGCAAGCTCTTATCTTTATGGCAAGGATTACAGTCAACCACTATATATATTGTTGAATTCTAAAACCTTGCTTGCAACATGGATAAGAATAATAAAGCCCTTATCAATCAACTTTGATATGAATTAAAAGATAATTTCAAAGATTTATTACTAACAATGCAAAAGGTAAAATTTGCATAATCCTAGTAAAGGTCCAAATTTCTTCTCAGATCCTTCACCTTGTTTTATAATAGAAGTTTATTTAGGACCAAAAAATCACAAAGTCTTAGCTTTATTAGCTTCACGAGCATCAACCTATTTTATAGATAAAGATTTTGTTAAAAAATAAGAGATATTAAAAGCCAAAAAAACTAAACCGAAACATATAGAAGTCATATATGATCATTTACTATCTTCTAGAGATTTTATGTATGAGATTGTTTCTTTAGATATAGAAATTAAAAATCATAATAGCATAATAATATTTAATATAATAAGATTTCCATCCAATTCGGTTATTTTAGGATTATCTTAGTTAAAAAAGTATAATCTTAAGATAGATTATATTTTTTGTAAGCTTAATTAAGATTATTGATAGTCTAATCTAAAATTTCATAAGTCAAGTAGAAATACATAAGTTTAGTACATCCAAATCTTTTCTAGTAGGTGCAAGAGATTTTATTCATGTTGCAAAAAATAAACTATCTTTTATTTTATATGCCATGCTTATTTTTGATGGAAAGAAGATGTTAAGTGATATTCTTAGCTAATATTAAGATTTCTAGGAAGTTTTGAAAAAAGAAACACAGATATTATTTTTGAGCATTGTTCTTATGATAGTTCCATCGATCTTTACAAAAGAGCTTACTCACTATTTTGATCAATCTATAGCTTATCACAAAACGAGTTGATTGCACTCAAAAAGTACATTAATGAAAACTTTGCTACAAATTTTATACATAATTATAAATCTCCAACCAAGGCTCCTATCTTATTTATAAAGAAAAAAGACAAATCTCTACGGTGTCGTATTACATGTTGTCTTGTTTAGGCATGCACCGAGTACCTAGTTGTGGAAGGTGAGGTTGTGTTTCACAAGTATCCAAGAAATCCTAATAGATTTCATCCATATAAAAAGAATATAATCTGAATTTCAATCCAAAAAAGCTAAAAAACTTTCTTCTTAGTAGTCTTAATCATATATAAATCCCAATTATCTTGTTATTTTTATATTTAAGTAATTTAGATTTTTCTTATAAGTTCTTATTCTAATCAATGAGCTTTAACAAGATGTAACATCTAATCTAACCATGTACTTGATGCAAAATTTTGCATGCAATCGTCAATGTAAGTCTTTTATATGCTCGAGAATTTTTAACCCAATCCAACTAACATATTGTGAAGAAACCTCCAAAATTTGCACTGGTGTCACTAAGCTGCCTACTTGAAAAGTGAAGCAAAAATCCTAGCAGTGATTTCTCCTTCTTTAATTGTTAATTTTGATTCAAAATTGGTATGTAGCTTGATCTTTAAGTCCTTCTACATCATGCCAAATTTCAACTTGATGCAACTAGTAGATTTCTAGATATCATAGAAACCCTATCCAATTCCAAACTACCACCTTCCAAAACCCTCTTGTGCTAAGAATCAGATATCTCTAAACCACATTGTTAGATTATCACAAAATTTTGTATACACTTAGTACACCCAATAATCCAAATAATATCAAATTTTGAACTGTAGATGCTACACCAATTACACGAACTAGCCAAAATTTCTAGCCCTAATTATATTATATAAAATCCAAATCACCAATATAAACCCTAATTTTAAATAATGATTGCTAAGTCCTCAAAAACCTTCCAAAAACCATTCTTATGCCTTGAAAAAGAACTTTAAGCTAGCTTTTAAATCCTAATCTTCGATCTTCAAATGATCTTCTATTTTATCCTAAGCCATTGTTTTAATGGCTAGAGGTTTGATTTCGACCCTATCTCACAAATGGTCGACCTCCGGGTATCAAATTATCCTATCCTAAGGATTTTTTAGTCCAACCTTACTCTCAACTTAACCCTAGTACCAAATATAATAATTATTTATCTCTTCTTATCTGATTTTATCAATTTATGGTCTTTCTAAGATAGTAGAAGAATCTCTACAACCTAGAAGGTAAAATTACTAACTAACCTTCAACCTACTAACTATTAAGATAAAAAAAATAACCTAAGATGCTTTTGTTAAAGCCATGTTTAGATACCTCAAGTTATAATTGAACTAAGATAATTAGATATTAATTAGAAATTTAATTTTGATTATAATTTCACTATATAGTTGTATTATATCACCAAAACAGATGTGTGTAGATTATCAAAGACTCAATAAGATCACCATCAAGAATAAGTATCATCTACTTTTGATTTCAAGTCTTCTTGATCAATTCAATCAAGCAAAGAACTTTACAAAAATTGATCTATGAGAAGCATATAATCTAATATGCATTAAAAAAAGAGATGAATAAAAAAATATATTTTTAATTAAGTATAGGCATTTTAAATATAATGTCATGCCTTTTGGACTCACAAATGCACCAGCTGCTTTTCAACATCTAATGAATGATGTCTTTTGTGAGTTTCTTGATGATTTTGTCTTTTGTTATTTGAGCGACATCTTAATCTACTTTAAGAATATATAAGAGCATGGAATTCATGTCTATTATGTATTACAAAAACTTAGAGATGTGGAATTATATACAAATGTAAAAAAGTGTGTATTCTATACTACTCAAGTTGGCTTCCTCAGATACATCATTTTCAATGAAGGATTAATGATGGATCCGAAGAAGGTCTAGACTATCATAGATTGGAAGATTCCAAAAACAATAAAGGATGTGCAATGCTTTTTAAGCTTTGCCAATTATTATTGAACCTCCATCAAGAATTTTTTTCAAATTATAGCTACACTTATACATTTGACTCGTAAAGGTAAACTTGAGTAGAGTAAAGAAGCGGAAGCATCATTTGATGCTTTAAAAAATGAGTTTATTTTTTTATTAATTTTATATTATATTGAATTTTTTTAGGTATTTTTTATGGAAACAACTTCACCAAACTTTATGAAATAAGATTGATCTATCTCAAGTATCAAAGACCTTTCTAATCCATAGCAATATAGAACTTCATCATAAGTTAGGACAAAGTGTACTAGAACAAAACTGAATAAATCTAAACAAAATGGAACATAGAAGATAAAATTAAGCAACTGGAATTAGAATAAAATAGAACAAAATATAAAAATATAAAATCCAATTGTATTAAGAAAAAAGATCCAAAGCCATACTTGACGAAATACCACAAAAGATCCTAGCCAATCCTACTTATACTTTATTCTACTATCGTGGACTTTCTAGAATGTTCTAAGATAATAGACTCCACTTAAATAATCACCTTAAACTCCTTCTAGAAAGTTCCATAGTAGACCCTACCTAAATAATTACTTTAAACTCTTTTTAGAATATTCTATGGTAGATCCTACCTAATCCATTAACTTAATCTCAATTCTAAAAACTTCCATAATTTTTCAAATAAGGGTTTAACTATCTATGTCTATATATTAATAATACAAATATCTTATCTATACCATGTTATACTTTGCCTTGAGTGTAGTATTATCACAAATGGAAGCAAATGATAAACCCCATCTAATAGCTTTCCATTCCAAAAAAATTTCAGCAACCAAGATTAATTATGATATCCATAACAAAGAGCTCCTTACAATCATGGATTCATTTTAAGAATGACATCATTATTTAGAAGGCACCTTGAGTTTAGTCATTATATATACAGATCATAAGAAATTCAAATATTTTATCTTAGTAGATGTTTTAAATTATTGCCTTACTCGTTGGAACATGTCTTTATCAAGATTTGATTTTAAGAATACTTATTGGCCCAAATAACAATAAGATTTATTGGATGTACTTTCTAGATGTTCTTATCTTACACCAAAAGAAGTAGTTAAATCTTTTGATTAATAAAAAATAATTCTCTTAAAGCTAGAACATTTTCACCTTTAAGCAACAAAATCAACATTGATGATTGATTCAAAATTTGTCAAGCAAATTCAATCAAGTATGTCCTTTGATCTCCTTGTTTATGATATCAAGAATAATTCTTCTAAGTCTCATAATACTTTGAAGATTGATTTCAAGAACAATCTACTCTATTTTGAGAGATAATCATATATTCCAAAAGGTGGAGTACAATTACATGTTCTTCAAACTCATCATGTCTTTTCAACAATTAGACATTTTAGATACAATAAGACTTTGGATTTAATATCGAGAGATTTTTAGTAGCCTCAAATGAAAAAGGTAATCAAAGACTTTGTACAATTATGTGATATTTGTTCAAGATTCAAAACTCCTTTCTATTGACCTTATGGACTTCTTCAACCATTACCTATTCTAAAACAACTATGGTCTTTCATTTTTATGGATTTTATTATTATTTTATTTTTATTATTTTATTATTTTAATCTAAGGTTCATATGATTCTATATTTGTGGTAATAGATCATTTTACCAAGATGGCACATTTTTTACCATATACAAAATCTATCACAAGTAAAAGAATGGCTAAACTATTTCTTAACAACAACTATTACTATCACAAATTACCTAAAGATATTATAATAGATAGAGAAACTTAATTTATATCAAGATTTTGAAAAATCCTAATTAAAATTTTAAAGGTGAATATAAAACTCTCTTTGACTTTTCATCCTCAAACTAATAGGCAAACAAAATAGATGAATCAAGTTTTGGAGTAATACTTGAGGTATACCATCAACTATCATCAAGATGATTGGACAACTCTTTTACCATAAGCAAAGTTTACGTGCAATAATTTGGCACATTCATCCATTCAACAAACACTTTTTTTATCAATTATGGTTATTATCTTTAACTTGATACTTTTGACTTTTCAAAAGTTGATAATCATGCAACAAAAGATTTAGCAAATCGTTTATCACAGCTACATGCAACAATAAAGGCGTACTTAAAGGAAGCTCAAGAATCACAAAAAATTAATATAGATGTTTATTGTAAGGAACAACTATAATTCAAGATAGGTGACAAGGTATAATTATTTTGTAGCAATATCAAGACTACTTGTCTTTGTGACAAGATGGACTATCATAGGCTTAGACCTTTTCTTATTAGTAAATAAGTCAATCTTGTTACTTTTTTATTATATCTAGCGGAGTCCATAAAAATCCATCATGTATTTCACATGTCCCTTTTTGAAGCATATAAGACAATGAATATCTTAAGAAGAAGATAAATTCCACCTCTCCCTATAGAAGTGGATAATAATCAAGAGTTTAAGGTAGAAGAAATCTTAGATTCAAGGCAGTGCCAAAATAGGTTGGAATATCTTGTTCATTGGCATGGATATGATATTAGTGAATGCACATGGAAGTCAGCAAAGAATCTTACAAATATAGAAAAGAAAGTTGAAGCTTTTTATTAACAACATCCATTAAAACTAAGATAAAGAATAGTAAATCTTTGCTATAACCAATAACTAGCAGATTCAACTCAAGAGCTTTTATTTGCGAACTTATCAGATAAGCTATTATAATTGTTACAACCTTCAAGACAATGAAATCAAGATGAATATCCTCAAGAATAACATGTCTTTTCTTGAATAGATGAAGAGATACAACGTGTTTGATATTACGACCTTGGAAGAGAGTCCCGATGTTTGGAGATTTTATTAGAGGTAAGAAAATCTTCTAACGATATTCCAAATATTTTATTTGAAAAAATTTACAAAGACCTCAACAACGATCAAATAACAAGATGGTCTTTTTGCTCTGGTATAAGATACTATCAATGATTAAGAGGATCTATCAACTATCTTTGAAGAGAACAAAAAACAGAGTATGTGGCAAAAATAATTCTTCGCATCTTGGATTTCTTCAATATGTGAAGACTGCTCTTTTTGGAACTTGTCTCTAAAAGAGAAAATAATGTCATTGATATATATAGGCATTCTAATAAATACCTATGTGATTAGGTAAAAATAAATAAAAGTAACTTAATTTCATAAGATCTTCTAAAAAAGCTTCCTAGAAGCTTCATAGAGGGTGCTTTGACTTTACATGTGTTTATAATTGATTAGTAGGTTAGAAACTTGGTCAAAAAGTTAACCATGACTTGACAACTTGCAAAATAAGCTAACTATGTGGCACACATGTAGAAATCTTACCTTGCAAGCTTAGATACGTTTAATGCAAAGTTAACACATTCTAGAGGTCCTATAAGATATTGCTACATAGCTTTTAGTTAAGAGCATATATGGAGGCAAGAATGAAGCCTTCTTCACTCTTGTCAACACCTTTTTAGTTCTTAGTCTTATTTCAAGACTTTTTAGTCTTCTTGTTTTTGGCAATAGCCATTCTAGTTCAATATTATAAGATCTTTGAGTGACTTTCTATTTTTTTTTAGTGATACAAGATTGTATTGAAGATTTTCTTTCTTCAAGATTCATATCCTTTACAAGTAGTCTGCAATCTTCAAAATATAACAATAAATGTAGAATAATCTACTCGCTTTTAAAACAAAATCAAAACAATGAATTAACACTCTTGTCAAACTATCAAGGACATGAATCAAAACAAAAAGAACCTTAAAATATTTTTGTATAATTGAAGAAGAATAAATATTCATTGCAAAAGAAGGCTTCACTTGTGTCTCTATATATACTATTTAACTAAAAGCTACATAGTTTTGTTCTATAGGACCTCTGACATGTGTTTGAATTTTAAGATACATGTCTTACCTTGCAAGGAATTTTTTTTAAATGTGTGCTACATAGTTAGCTTGTTCCACAAGCTATTAATATGTGTGATTTATGGCTAACTTATTAACTAAGTTTTTAACCTACAAATACATGTAAAGTCAAAATTGCATCTATAAAGCTTCTAAGAAGTTTTTCTAAAAGATATTATAAAATTAATTTACTTTTACCTACTTCTATCTTATCATATAGGTAATTGTTGGAGTAAATATGTATATTAAAGATAAAAATCTGAAGTAACATGATAAAATCAAACTTGACCATGGTCATGCAAACTGTAGATGATCAAATACTTGTTTTATTTGATTTATGTGAGTTTTTTATAAATAATTATGCTAATATATGTATGCATGTATATATTTATTTTTTTATATTTTTTATTTTTTTTCCTTGTACACTAAGAGTAAGCTTGTAAACATATAACATTCTAAGAAATAACATTAACATAAAAGTAACTTTAAATGTGGCATGCTGAAAAACTCTTCCAGATGTGGGTTGATTATGGAACACAATGTGATATGAAAAAACTAATTTTTTGTTAAAAGTATTATAATTTATAAATTTATAAATTAGTGAGTTGATACCAAAACAGAGCACACTCCTGGAGCGAACCGATTGATGCACCGTCCCGAACCAAAGCCCGGTTCTCATACTGTATAAAAATTGGTATCTCCAGGCGGACCTCAATCGGAGCGAGTCCTTTAGGTACACTGCGAATCAATTTAGGGTTTCTTTTTCCTAACTCGCACCTCCGTCGTCGCCACAGCTTCGAAGCTCCGTCGTCCTCGCCACAGCGCGAGCGAAGCCAGAACAGGAGCAAGCATGCTGATTCCGAAGAAGAACCGGGTGGAGGTCTACAAGTACCTTTTCAAGGAAGGGGTCTTGTACGCCAAGAAGGATTACAACGCCCCGAAGCATCCCGAGATTGATGTGCCCAACCTTCAGGTCATCAAGCTCATGCAGAGCTTCAAGTCCAAGGAGTACGTCAAGGAGAACTTCGCCTGGCGCCACTATTACTGGTAAGCTATGTTCGTACTTTATGCTCAGTTTGGCATGTCCTTCCTTGTTCTGGAAATCGTAGGTATCTTTCTTCTTCTTCTCCTTCTCCTTCTTTTTCTTCTTCTCGTGGTGGTGGTGGGGGATTTTTTTTGATTTGTACTTCCTGCCGAAATCGTGTCTGTTAAATATTCGGTTAGGCAGCGAAGGTATATTGAAGCAGAAGGTTTAGGGCTTAAGCTTCTGGGCTTTAGAAGGCGTGCAGTTGCCATGTTGTAATTTGTCGAAATTCGGTAGCATTTAGACTCAAACCCTAAATATTGATTCAGGTATATTGGCAGTGATAGCTGGGTGCTTGAGATCTTTTAGATTTTTCTGCAGTATGCCTTGTTGTACACGGGTGTGAACTTTTAATATTTAGCATTAGATGAGTACATGTGGTCAATTGATCGTCCATGCATGTCAGATGGATAGGTCTTTCTATTTATGCATTTCGGCTCTGTTAGGATATGATCCGGGCTTCACCTTGCTGTTTTCTCTTTGAATTACATGTGAATTTGTCAACATGAAGTTGCGATCCATCATAATTTAGGTGATAGTTACATGATCACATTGCATTCCTCATCCGGTTTTCCTCAAACTGACCTAAGTTATCGAATTAGGTTGTTCGCCCTGCCAAACACTATGATCTCACATTAGTGTCTTGTAGGTACTTGACCAATGACGGCATCGAGCATCTCCGGACATACCTCAACCTCCCCTCCGAGATTGTCCCTGCTACTTTGAAGAAGTCTGCTCGTCCTCCAAGCAGGCCGATGGGAGGTGCTGGTGGCGACAGACCTCGCGGTCCTCCCAGAGATGGAGACAGGCCACGATTCGGTGATAGGGAAGGTTACAGAAGCGCTGACCGTGGAGACAGTGGCTTTGGTGGAGACAAGGGTGGAGCTCCCGGAGAGTACCGACCTGAATTTAGGGGCGGACGAGGTGGATTTGGTCGTGGAGGAGGGGGAGGCTTTGGAGGTGGTGCCCAAGGTGCCATTATAGAGTAGGGTGTTGCACTTGCACTGTCCATCCTTTTTCCCCATTTGAAATCTCGAGTAGATAAAGCGTTGGGCTGGTTTCTGTATCGATCGGGTTCGGATTGTGGACAGTGGAGCTGGAAAGTTATGTTGTGTTCTAGTTTTATTATTTCTGATGAAATATAATGATGAGAACGTACTTTTCCATTTCGAAGTATCGATCATGGATGAGTTGAGATGGCAATTTTGCAACACTTCTCGTGAGAACCCTTAAGGCAATGGAATTTTTTCTCATATTCACCTATCGACTTTATTTAATTAGTAGTTTTACAAAGTGTTAATTACTCAGCCTTGTTTGTTGGTGTCAACGTTTCGGTGGTTCATCTGGTGTTTTGGAAATGAATGGTAGTAAGGTCGGAAATTTTATGTGGAATTAGTTAGTATAATGCTTTTCCAACCACAATCTATCCATTATATGTGGTAAGTGCAAATCCTTTGAAAAGTGGTTTGTTTGAATTATTGCCCTCTTATTCATTCTTAGGTTGTTTAGGTTGTTTATGGTGGCTGTGCACGATCCCCTATGATCAGGAGATCGTGCTCCAATTTATTGATATGCCTTGCACTGTGTGAAGCTTTAACGCAAACTCTGGGAAATGTAATGAATTGTAGCCGGGATGTAACCCTTTGGCCGGCACGCTGATTCATGAGCTTTTGGATTGCATGTTGATCTTGAATTTCATATTGTAAGCCATTGCTTTACCTACATGGGGAATGTTTTGATTAGTTACATTACATATTCTAATCACAGTGCATGTGAGAGGTTACTTTTCCACGACGGATTTTTGGACGTATTGCCTAAAAATGCAGTGACTTGAGAGCTCAGATGTATGCAACAAGTTCGTGATAATATTTAGGTGTACTTAGTAGATGCCTACGAAACTGTTCTGCCAGCTGGCACTCGAAACTATCATTAAGAAGAAATACGACTTTGACCACATTAGGATTCGTCAACACGAGTTTGACAAATAGCACTAACCAATAATGCTGATCTCCCGGAAACATATTCTGCAAGTTCCCCCATGTTGAAATCTTGAGGTTTAGATAGAAGAGTTCGTTCATTTTTCGTTTGCAAGACGTCGCAAGATCCACAAGCCATCAGACTGTCACCTTGCCATCCTAGTAGGCATATCTCACATATTTTGAAGTGACAGCCCAGCAGATTAGTTACAATATCTTCCGTCACTCGTTGATAAGATGTGTCACGAGGAAGATAAGTGCCATGCACTGTTGGACTAGTGGAGGGTTGAGCAAAGAAAGCGGCGCATCTATTTTTGCTGTTGGAAATCACTTTCATCCAACCAGCAATATGAGCAGTGAATTTTACCCCAATTATGACTTACAAATACGCGCAACCCAATTCACTCAGATCTAATTAAATAACCCTCAGCACAGAGAGTTGAAAAGACTCGAAATGTACTCCTGGTCAAGATATTGACAGTAGAGTAAATCGTAAGTTTATAGATGCAGAGATGAATGCTCAGCTACATCAAAATTCAACAAACACGACGCAATAATTTCATTTGATTGACAGATGTCGAAGCAGATCATCCTCTTCATTCTTGTACACAATATTCATGTCTAAACTGGTCCTTTAACACAACGGAGCTTGCGGTGAAGCCTGAAGGGTCAAGGAGCATAACATCAAGGCTCTTCATTGCTGAAAGTATACTCGTGTATCCATAAATCTACTTTTGTCAACAACCCAAGCTGGACTGCCACTGATCGAACCTAGGATAATATTCTTGATTCAACACTAAAAATACATAGAAATAGAAGTTGAATGAGCACAAAGCTGGAAACCCGAAGAACTGGTTGTCCCGTAACTGCTGAACGAGCCGAAAAATACATTCAATACTGTACAAACACCATTTATGAAGAGACTAGACTCATATTTCAGGGGCAAAGTCGTGAATAGGCAGTTTGGATTACTTGCAAGGCAATTAATTCTATAGAATGTCAACTTCCTTGATGAGATGGTTTTGTTGTTGGATTCTTTGGACCCCATCAGCGTCCCCGTTATCATCCTCAACGTCGTCGTCGCAGTCGACATAACTGCTCCATCTGTTCCGAGAACTCATGTTGGATGCCGCTCCACGTTTGGTAGCAGCATCGACCATTCTTCCCCTCTGGGATGTCTTTGTAGACATCCCCTTCTGCAGATTGACACCCCAGCTCCGATTGATCTCACAACACGGCAACAACTGATCACCAGCCTCCAGCCACGACTAAACTTACCAGACTAATCCACAAGTTCGACTGTCACGTTTGAAGTGGGTTACTGAGCAGCTGCCGGAATAACTCAAACACTATATACCCTCCCTTCTGGAAAAGTGTGAATGTTTCACAACCTTATCAAAGTCTGGATTGATTGTCAAAGGCGTGTTACTCTGATAAAAATAATCAATATTTGGCACCCTAAGCATGGACAGTTCATATACTTTGGTGGACAGATCAAGTCCAGCGCCAATTTAGTTGTAGAAAGGAGGGAAGTTGTAGAAGCAAAGTAACACATACAAGGATTGTTTGTCTAACGACAGTTGTGTTGCTGGCAAAGTGCCTCTTACGACCTACACAAGACCTGAATGTGGACAGACTGGGTAGTGCTTCAATGAACTTTGTTCTCATGAGCATGTAATTTTAGTGTGGCTAATCTCAAATTTGCCAACACTCTTCTGTAATGTGATAGACAAGATATAATAATATGTCTGATTTGTTTCCTGTTCATAGTACAACTTGCATAATGGTTTAAAATTGTGGGATTTGATATGTCATTAATATGTTTTGTATCTTTATATTTTTATATTGCTACATGTATAGTATTTTTTCATTGTTTTCATTATTTTCTATAGTTTTTAGATACATAGTTGTTTCTATTAGATGTTGTTGTGACTAATTTAAGCATTGTGGAGTTGGTAATGTAGATTGATATTATTTTTTAATTAGTTTCTTAGTTGAGATATATTATGCATGTGGCAACCAAGTGGATCTATTAAATGTGTATATTATCTATTTTTTTGAGAAAAAATAATTTGATCTATCAAAGAGCAATCCTTCCTTGATGCATCAACAAGCTAAAATATGTTTTTATTGAGCCATAACCTTTGGTAGATGCAATCCTTGTGTCTTATGCACTACTATCATTTTCTACCTATAATTATTATGTATAATTAGAGTTTATTCGTTCTATAAAAGATCTTGCTAAAATTGTGGTTCTAAGTAATAAACTAAACTTGTATTATTATTCTATCTTTATTTTTTTAATTTAGAAAGATATGTCTTGTAAAAGCCATAGGGTTGTCTTTGTTTTAGCTCTTCTTTGTTTGAAATTATTTTTGCATACACTAGTGTATGTTGCTCAAAATGTATTCATTTTTTTATTTATTGGATAACTTTTAGATTTTTAATTTCAACTTTTACATGTATAAACTCATTTATGTTATTGACTAATGCTTCCAAAGTTGTTGTAATTGTACATCTTGGAATGTCTTTCTATGTTGATTGAGATTAACTACAATTACAAATAATTCTAAATATTTGATTTCTTATTTAATAATATTATCATTAATTTGGAGAGTAAAAATTGAGTTGTATAATAATAGACCTCTAAAGCTCTTTAAGAATCTAATTTATATGATTGGTATAGGTATTTTATTCAAAAGGTCAAAATTATGTCTATTACCTTTTATAATTGATACTATATAATTGTCACTATATAATTGTCACTTTCCAAATTGTCTTAAAAAAAAACTAGTTGCATGTTGTTTCCAAACCTTTTGCATCATTTTGTTATTATATAATAAATGATATTTTTTTAATAAGCCATTCTTATGATTATTTAAACTAATATTCTAATTCCTTATTTGAGCCTCTAAATATCACTAATTTAGTTATATTTAAATCTCTACTTTGATTTTTACATGCACCTCTATCTAATTGCATAAAGCTATTAATAATTAAATATTATGAATTGCATAGTGATATATTGATCAATAAATTATAATTTACAGTGACATGCAAGAAGTGAGTTTATAAAAATTCTAAAATAAGATTAATATAGATTTCAAAGAGCCATTGTTACTTGATCCAAAAGTCTAAACTACTTGTAAACTTTGAATCATTCTAATATTAGTTTTGAACTAAATTTGTAATTACATTTGTATAACAATTTGTGTGAAATTGTTTAATGAGTTCTACAAAGGATCTTATATTAATGCATATTTTATATCCAAAATATAAATAAAAAAAAAAAAAAAAAAAAAAAAAGGATTTGAATAAAGCTTTTGATTGTCTAAATATCAATCCATTACATGCCTCTAATCCATACTATTAGGAAGGCTCATTTCAAAAGCACAATTCAAAAAGAATATAAAATTATGGAAAGGAATATAAAAATTCAATATAGTTTTGGAAGCTTTGCTTTATAATATTTGAGATATGCTCTCAAGTGGGAGCCAACAAGAATGTGCTCAAATCTCAACAACTAAAGTAGCCAATCCATTGTTGACCACCCTCCCTGTTTCCAACATACAAGGTGTATCATTTCCGTTAGTCTAGTGACTAGTTTTGATATCAATCAAAAAAAATTCATTTCTATTGATTTGAAATAGGTCGTGGGCTAGTTAAAATTATATTAAATTATGAGCAATAAATAAAATTCATTGTACTTGGAATGGATTTGCGTGAACTATCAATAGGTGGTAGTTGTTGATTGGTTGGAGTGGAGTAATAGTATAATTAGATGCCACACTTCTCTTGATAGCATTAACAGGTGCTACATATCACGGTTTTGTAAAAGTTGGATTGTCAGTTTTGTAACCCACCACCGGTCAAAATTAGGTAGGCATATATGTCTAATATGGATCAAAGAGAATCTTCAACTAAAATATTTATATAAATTTCATTTTTGGACCAAATTGTGTAAAAACTTTTAGAACCCTCCTGATTTTTATTTCTCTGTAAAGAGGCATTTTATTTCCCCATTTATACACCTATTGGATATAAATGCTTATGGGAAATGGGTTGTCCACTTTACAACTCTTATTAGGATATTGAGAAGTTGAAAAGTTATGTAAAATGATATGTGAGAAACATGCACGGGAGGATATTTAGTGCACCAGCAGTGAACAGTCTTAACCGTTTCAGCTGGGGAACTTTCCTATATTTGCTTGACGACAAGCGGTAGTGTTAATAAATCACACTTGCAAGGGAGAGAAGACGGAAGCGACGACAGTAGGCCGGGTATCACCATGTCTAGGCCGAGACCATAAGCGCTTCGGAGTGATGAAACTCAACGACTGAACACCAATCCAGCAACAGATCGTTAAATTCCGTACAAGCTAAGGATTGGCGGGAAACGTCAACAAGCCTCAAACAAAATGGCTCGACAATCTAAGCCCAACCCTGATACCCTGACTTGAATCCCATTCACCAAATCTTTTAGTTGTATTAATCAATTTGCTGCGGATCGCCTGAACATCTCTGAAGCTAATTCCGAATGCAAGAATTTGTGACAAGACCAACATAGCTATAGAGATTTCGACTTAAAAGTAGACTGAACAGGAATATAGCACGTACGTGCTATATTCCTGTTCAGTCTACTTGATCCTTGATCTACACATGTTACAAAAAACATGTGGATGAATAAACGGAGGGCAAGAAACATGATTTCTAGTTTATTGCGGATCTGTAGAAATGGCCTGGGAACCACGACGGAGCTAAGTAGGTATTAAAAAATGAGAGGTCAACAATAACTAGGTTATGAATCCTAGACACAAAAGTACTCAGTGAGCCGTAGCAGCGGGGTTGAGGCTGAATGATATCTCATTTGAGATTGAAAACAAAGATCCCACCTATTCTAAGATTGATTCTGATATTCTGTGACATTGCTCACGGTCTATCCTGATCCTGGCGGGAAAAAAAAACTTGACCCGTGTAAAAACCCAAGCCCTACATAAACGGCCACGCAGTCCCAACACATTACACTCAAATCCTCATCAGAGGTCCGGAAGCAAAAGAGGTTGTGACGATAATATTACAAAGCTGAATTTCCCAAGGTGGGCGGCTGCGACTCATCATCCCACTTCTGCTCCTTATCTTCAATCAGTAAGAATAATCTCATCTTGGGGATCAACACCAAAAATATCTGGGCAGCCATCCCATCTTCCTTTCTCCCGTGCTTCCCAGTAGCCTCCAACGTATTCATAAGTGTCTTTCCCCTTCCCTTTCCGAAACCAACGTGGTTGCCAACCTTTCTCTTGAAGGATACGTGCCTATTACACCCAACCTCTCAAATCAGTTTTCAAATTAACCCTTGCAAATACCAGTATGCCGATAAGAGAGACTTACTTCTACTGTGAATAAGCATGCCGTGTCCAAATACACCACTAAGTTTTCACGCCAAACGCCAGAGTAATAGCAACATATACAAAATCAAAGTAGAAATCAAGACTCACGCGTCGCTGCTTTTGCTCAAGCCGCAACTTCTCTGAGTTGGCAGCGTCAAATTCACCATTCTCTAAATGTTTCTGATCGGGTCTCAACCTTGAATCTGTAGGTGGCAACTTTTCCTTCACAACAAAGACCATCCATAAGTACACGGAAACTGACAATTTGTCATTTTACTCAACCTCGGAAATAAACTGCGGAAGTCTGATGCCTACTAATCAAATGTCTGTTTAAAACCATAAGAAATCCCACGATATATATGCCCCAACATTTCAGGTGCTTACCCGAAGCCCAGGCGTGATCTCATTCAAAGTCATAGAAAAAGCTGTCAGACCATAACGAGTCATTTTTTCTGGTGGAACAGCGCGACGCCACAACAAAACAGCCTCAGTCGTAGGATCAAAGCCCTTGGGCTTCTCAGAGATATCTCCCATTACATAATACATAGACTCGTCCCACTTGCCAAACAATGTAGCAACCTTCGCTCCACCCTTATCATGCACAAATCCTTGAACCTGCGAACATCAAATTCACCAAGACAGACTAAGCAAGATTGAAACTCAAAGATGGCAGGTTTGGCTACCTCCAGATGTCAACGGCAAGATACCTTTACAATGAAATCATGCACAAAACACTTCAATGATAAAATATGATTCGTGTGGTATGCTAAGTTAAAATGAAACAAAACCTGATGAGGGTTGCGATCAATTATTGATTGTTCCTTGAACTTCAATTTTATGGAGAGCTCACGGTTGCCCTGTATGCGCATGGTACCATAATGGTCCACATACAGTTTTCCCAAAATCAAGTTGTATATCGATGTAGTGACCTGCATATTATCACCATAAACGTCCGGCACAGGTAAGGAATATGAATGCTCGGACATGACAAGCACATTAAACTCAGATGTATATGTGAAAAAACATCCAAAGGAAACAGCATAACAAAACCTTAACAAATCTAGTCATTGACAAATCTTAAGCTTGTTAGTCAACCTAAACATCCGGTTCTACTTTAAGCATTCAATATCACCCCGGATACTATATTATATTGTATTGTGGTGATGGGGACGAGGGAAAAAGCATGTACCTTAGTCCATTGAAAAACTTCACCATCATCGAATTGGAGTGTGAGGATGCCAACAGGGTCCACCTGGATAGAACGACCCCAAAACTTGCTTTTCAAGTTGCTGTCTCCCCAGAATTTCCATCCTCGACCCTCGCAGTGACATGCCACGATCATTGGGTGATGGCTCACCTGCGCCGCAAAACAGAGGATTTCAGATAATTATAGTTCAGTCCAACCTACAATTCCTTAGAGATGAAGCACAAGTACCAGAAACATCTCGGCGCGAACAAATGTGGCAATTCCATCAGACTCCTAAGAGATTGTCAAACAATAGAAAATGACAATCGCGTCAAACCTTTTCAGAGAAGAACTTAAGACCCTTGTCAGGGTAATCAGCTTCGTAGGTCTCTCCAAGCAGGGGGTTGAATGGTTTACAAGTACGACCCTCTGTTGACGCGTATCCAGACACGGCAAAGGCTCCAACATATAGAAGCCTCATGAGGTTATTTCCCTGCATACACAAAGCTATCCAATTGATTTGATGAAGAAGAAAGAGGGGTAGAGCAGATAAACCATGTAAAGAGCAACTTAACTATACTCGAAAGAAATATAGGGAACCACTTGACTCTGAATGAGGGATGGATCAAATAAGAGAATCTCACCCTCTTTCCATATTCCGCTGCCCTGTCCAAGAGGTAAGAATACTCTACATCCTCAAAACACCGCTGCAAAGATGAGATAGGCTCATTGAAGTAGACCGGTAAGCAGACCTTCGTGAGATCCTTACCAATGTTGTCCTTGATCATGGACCACAAACTCACACTCTTCTCCTTCTCTTTAGGTTCAGGTAAGCATTTTCGACGGGCCACCTGGGGGTAATCAAAACCCACTATGTCCATATCAACTTCACTGTGTGTAGGAGAATCTGGAGGATGTATTTGAGAACTTGCAGACTTCCTAAGAGTGTCCCTGGCTTCAAAGAAGACATCATCTTCATCGTCGGAGTCTACTTCAACACCACCCTTGTGACTATCAGTGTCCTCGTCCGACTCAGTGTCACTTCCTCCTGTTGAGATGATGCAGAAAATACAATAACGCGCAGTTAAAGCAGGCCAAATTAGCGCAAAGCTACACTTAAAAAGACTTGATCCTTCTACTTGCAAACTGTTTCGATTGACTGATCAGATACACGCCAACAGATGCTCCAGTAGATTTTTAGGGGAAAAAATAAACTAAACAAGTACACAATGTAAGTGAATAGAAATGAGTCCATGAGACCACATATTACATAACCTTGACCTACTTGAATGCTAAAAGTATGAATGATCCGAAAAGAGCATGCGATCATACTCTGTTGGACAGCTATGATAGGGAGCATCGATTGCAAAAATTGCTGAACTAACTTCAAAGACTGTCATGTTTCTTATCCAAACCCTTAGAGTGTCAACAGAGAATATAAGATTCAATCTTTACGAAAGAAACAGAATACTATTTAAGGAAAAGATGTCTTTACAAAAATAAATAAATGAAAAGTGAGAACGAAGAAGAAAGAGGACAGAGCAGTCGACGAACAGTAAGCGAAGGGAAAAACTCTACAAGAGAGATAAAGAAATACCATAATACTTCTTGAGCCCATGAAGCCCACCTCCGCCTGCTTGATTTTGCATTTCATCCACAACGGTCGTCTCCAACTCCACTTTCTCAGCCTGCAAGACAAAAGCCGTGACCATCAATAGGGCTTGATTTTACAAATGAAATTCCCCGACGCTTCTATCAACCGATCGCTGTTCCAGTCTTGCTTAAATTCCACTAAAATATTGAAACCTGTAGAACGCATCCTAGATGCAGATGCGGCTGCATCACGCCAGGCATTGAGTGCGGAAGGCTGTACAAATTTAATCTATTAACTGAAAGTTAGAAACCTACACCTATCCAGTGCCATTTGCAAGGCCACCGAAAAAGCTTTTCTTAAATCTGATTCCAAACCAGTAAAGGCTGCGGTTATTTACCTCCAGCAGCCTCAATCGTTCGAGTAAGGTCAGTCGACGCTGTTGCATGACTTTCAACTGCTCTTTTACATCTGAAAATTCCGACAGCATAACATCTTCACATTCTTTCACCTGATCCTCATCTAATCCAAACTCCAAAAGCTTTTGCCTCAGCTTATCAGTAGAGATCGTAATTTCTTCTGAAGGGGCCACTAAACCAATAAGCTGCGAGTTCCGGGGAAACATATCTTTGGCCCCTTTCAAAACCGTTACCCAATCATTCCTGTCAGCACAAGTCTCAGCTCGGAGGTGCAGCGTTTTCGTTCCAGTGTAGATATAAAACTTCTTGTCGTCTGACTGGCTATTGCGTACGGAAGAAACCTGGATGCGATCGACCAAAGACACCAGTCATGTCAGCAGGACGGCTTGAAAGACCGCAAAACGGCTTACAGGATTCACAATAAGCCAAAGAAACCACCCTGTTTTGACATAAAATAAAACCGAATCCAAGCAGTAATGCGAAGACCAACAATTTGTTTAATGTAAGTCTTGACATATAACTGAGGCAGAACAATGATCCAAGTGCGCAAGTCAGTCGTACAACAGGTAGCACACTGAGATCAACATCATCTTACCAACTACAAATGTAAGGTACACCAATGGTCAAACTAGAAATTGACACACGTTTCAAGATTCTGCATAGTCCAATTTTTAGCAGATATCTTCAAAGACGAGAAAGTTACTTTTTTCTAGGTTCAATTCCTCAATGTAAGAATTCTGTAATGCAATAAACTCATGCAAACAGATATCCTGTACGTAATATCCGCGTGAAAAGAGAAGGAGAGAGGGGACTAATCAATATTCACTCGCTGTTTGAGTACCTTAAGGTGAATCTCCCCTGACGCTTTGTGTTGGTTTTGATCAGTACTGTGCGTATGCGAGTGCAAAGGCTTCTGCTTCTTCATCAATCTCTGCGCCTCTTCGCCAATGATCCGGAAGTTTTTGAACCTGTCATCGTTAAACGTGACTTTGTCGGGACCGTGAACCTTGTAGTACGAGAACACACCTTCCTTCAGCGCAAACCAGCGAGGTCTCCATCCCTTCCCGTAATTCACCCACTTATACAAAATCCCAGCCACATCATTTTTCAGCACGCACCCTGGTGGCGTGCCGTTCGCCACAGTGTCAACAACCTGAAAGAGCTCTCCGGAGAAATTGGCTGCCATCTTCATCCCCCCCTCCGGAGTAACCTTAAAAACTTTCCCGCCCATCCCAGGGGGAAGGTCCGACACAGACCGATCATGATGTACACGCTCGCTACCATCTACCTTCCTCTCAACATGCTGAGCACCACCCCGATTAAGCCCTCCATTATTCTTCACACTAGACAGCGGCGGCAACTGTGCCGCGACCGACATAGATCGGCCTGAATTCGCAACGCTGTGCCCTACATGATCGCTGCTAGGAACCAACCCCCCTTGCTGATGGTTCCCCGAGCTCAAGGACGTTGCATTCTGCCGATCCTTGAAGGATCGCTGAGGAGTGCTAGGCTCGG
The DNA here is from genome assembly GCF_059467195.1 of Physcomitrium patens. Taxonomy (NCBI): domain Eukaryota; kingdom Viridiplantae; phylum Streptophyta; class Bryopsida; order Funariales; family Funariaceae; genus Physcomitrium; species Physcomitrium patens. Next base: position 8,981,160 of record NC_143432.1, read on the forward strand.
ACGAAGACCAAAATATCTTCCCATTGCTGCCTTCCCCTTTCATCTCCTCCTTTTCCATGGGAACAGGCGCGATGCAGCACAGCGGATGCATTCAACCTTGTCAAATGACATACATCTCCTACTCCCAGACTCACTTTCCGCCCTCTCAGCAGCTCCCTTCCGACGTGTCACCAAACCACCGTTACTTTCCCTCACATCCCGTCTTCACGCATCAGGCACACCGCCTCTCCCCGATTACGGCTACCCTTGCTCACTGCTCCTCAACGCCCTCTCCTCGACATAGCCTCCATAACCTTCCCAAACCATCCGAAAAAACACATCCGCACAAAAAATCCACCTACGCCATTACCATGACGCCATCGACAGCTAAAACGCCCTTTCCCTCAACTAATAATCCACCAATCTAACCCCACGGCAATGCGGTTCGGCATCCACCTTACCCCCACCCCTGTGCTCCCCTACTCTCCGGCACTCCTCCCATACTACTTCGAATAAGGCGCAAGATCCGGCTCGGGACACAACCGTTTCGCGAGCAAGATATCTCGACGTGGAGCTCGGGAGCACGCGGAGGAGAATAGCCCAGTGGGAAGCAGCTCACGGTCGCGACGGAGGAGCAGTGGCGGGCATGAGCAGAAGAAGCACGACGTCGGGGTATCTGCCGCCCGTCGTTCCTTCCCCGCGAGCTCCCTGTCTTCTTCGGCTCTTCTTCTTCGCACCTCTCAACTCTCAACTCTTTCTCGCCCCTCGAACTCTCCTCTCAATTGCACCGCAGCTTCGTGTCCGTGAAAGCTTGGCTCGATTTTCTACGTCTCCGTTAACTGCTGAGCAATTCCTTTACAAATACGGTGTGATGTATTGTTCGTTAACATGTATGTATGTGTGTATAATAATATACGCTCGTTCCCATTTATCCGTAACAGAAAGTTTGAATTTTGGGACTTGGACTGACTTTCACTTTTTCAAGACATTGTACTGGGTTTCTTTGTGTATCTGGAAAAAGTAAGCGAAGAAGAAATGTGAGACAAAGTGCCTTGTTGAAACACCCACAGAAGGGTGTGTATTTTCTTTGTCTTCAATTATTTGTTAGCAACTCGTTTTTTTTTTATTTTTTTAAAGCTATGACAAAGTGATGCTGGAAATTTTAGTTTTGTGGAAAACGTATGTTACAAGTTCATGGATAGAAAGAACGTTTTAAACTTTGTCTTGCCACCAGGCATTGGAACTTATTCGTATATCTCCAATTCTGATGTCCATACTCTTGTTTTAATTTATTTATAGCAAAGTACGCCAGAATAGTAGAGATACTACACATAATCGTTTTTTCTTTTCTTTTCATTTCTTTTTATTTTTCTATCTTTCCCTTTGCTGTGTCAGACACGCAACAGTGTACATCCCATATTAGGTGGGGCATTGAATTCAGGCTCTTCTAGACCCTTTTATGGAGGGAGAGTGGTGTCGAGTATTGGACTCCTCCCTCCAATTACAGAAACTAACACTAACACACACATACACACAAAAATATATATATATATATATATTCCTTGAAGGTCAAGGTATTGGTGATATTTCGTCATGATGGATGGATGGATGGATTCAAATATATGCCTTTGATAAATAGATTAGTAAATAAGTGTATATATCGAAAATATAACTCTGTATGTATGTATGTATGTATGTATGTATTTTATATATTTATTGTGCATTTCTGAAAGCCACTGGATTCATTAAAAATCATATGTTACTCAAGAAATCAAAGTAGGTAAAATTGAAATGAAATCATAATTACATGGTGTTAATTGTGAATGTTTAATTCAGTACAAAAACAAGCATTTGTGTTTTGACAAAACAAAGCTATGTGGTGCTCATGGTACATATGATGAGTTCTGCTTATTAAGCACCTTGATTATATTTTTGATTCATGAAATTAGATGTAAGACAAAATCAAAACATAAAAATATCATTTTCAAGAACCTGAGGCATTAAAGTTGTGGTGAAAGGCACCAGCAAATTCTCGCACAGAAACTGTAGTTCTATTTATAAAAATTAAAAAAAAAAAAAAAAAAAGGTTTTGTGTGAAAGAGTATAACATGTGTTAAAAAGAAAAAGAGAAAGAAACAAGATGAATGAAGATGTTAATGTTTTTATATCTCCAACCATAAGTTCCTATATTAAAACTATGTACAAAAAAATTAATGAGTATGTTGAGTTGTTATTGTTTTTTTTATTTTATTTTTAGGTTTATCTTTTTATATGTAGGTCCATGAAGCATTCATTACTGAAGTATTCTTATTGTAATCTTTCAAATAAAAATAAATAATATTACAGATGTATAATTAACCATCATTAACCTTTGTAAATGTAATACTTTGGTTGAATGAGATGAATATATTTATATAGGAAAATGTTAAATTGACCTTTGTAAATGTAATACTTTGGTTGAATGAGATGAATATATTTATATAGGAAAATGTTAAATTGACCTTTGTAAATGTAATACTTTCGTTGAATGAGATGAATATATTTATATAGGAAAATGTTAAATAGACCCAACTTTTTACTAAATTTACCCACTAATCCAAACCATCATGAAAAAAACAAATGGCCTCTAGATTCATTTCTCCACTGTTGGATCTACAACCAATAAAAACCAACCACATTCATCATGATTATCATATTCTTTATCAAAGGTGGGTCTATTTAGTAATAGCATGGGTCTATTTAATTATATTTATATACATATATACAAATAATATGAAGAATAATTGAAATTTGTGACTAGAGTATGAAAATTTGTGACTAAAATTATATGAGGAAGTATATAAGATATTAATACTAATATTGACAAAAAAGGTAAAATTATAAAACTTTTATTTTAATTCATCATTTGATTGGATTGTATTAATTGCTGCAGATTAAAATTATACTGAAGTCTTAAATTAATTAATTGTAAAACATCTTCATAATCAACATGTTATCTGATGATTTTTTGAAACATAAACTCTCATAAAATGTACACATATTTTCCTATGTGTAATAGAATTTTTGGACCAAACCACCCCAAAACTTCACACGGCACGTGAGGCAGCTAATTCGGAGAATTGCAAAATTTGACCACACTCGTCAGCAATAACTGCTCAACAAATTCACAAAGCTAAATCGACGAGGGAGAGTTGTTCAAAATGTGGACGTAACAAACGATGCGTTGGGTTCAAATGAAAGCGCACGATTTGTCATTCGGCATATTCGACGAGCCCGTTTCTTCGAGGGAGGAAGTGCTGTATCGGAAATCTCGAGAAAACGTGAGGCTCTCCGAAGCTTGGAAGAGCTGGATCGGTGATTTGACTAGGACACGTAGGTTGAGAATTCATTTCTTTAATTACAGCGAGATCACTGCCGCGCTGATTCATTTACCAGCACGAAGTTACAGGCCCCCTGCATCGATCTGGGAAATAGTGGCGATGACAATGTACGACGACAGACGCTTGGTGACATGTTTGCAGATAATTGGGGGTGTTAGTCTTCACAACTGAGATTAGGTGTTTGCTCATAATTGAGGCCACCAATCCTGCTTCCAATTCGCGATGGTCTCTGACATCTGTTAGGATCTGTTAGGGTTTGTACAATCCGAGACTCGGAGGGGGAGCCTTGGTCAAGTTCGTCGAAGCGTGGAGAGCAATCAATGATGTGCGCAAAACGTCTTCTACGATACTCCGACATGCGGCTGATAATTGTGCCCTCCGGGACCCGACCTTATGCTGCTCCTAAACAGGAAAGGCCAATTCGAAACGCAATCAACGCATGAGCACTTTTGCTTTGATGCCCACAACCAGCAAAAAGGCGAAGGACCAACGCAGAGTGAATTATGGTGACCACCGAGTAGAATCGCAAAATCCTGCTGGGCCACAAAATCACTCTTGTTGATCTTCGGGTACTAGAAAGTTCCTGTCAATATCTGCATTTAAACAACGGGGTTTAGTAGCAATCGTGAACAAATCATTTACTTCTTTTGAAATCTGCGCGATGCGGCAGTTGCTTTCACAAACTGGCCAAATCGATTGACCTCGAATCCTTCGAACCTCTGAGTTGGGTTATATCTAACCACTCTACGACTGCAAATTGTATAGCAGACTATGAGTATTTGGAGTTTGAAACATAATTTCGAAGTGAGATTGTAGCATTGCGGAATTGAGTCGTTTCACGAAGCTTACGACGTTTCGCAGTCACTTGCAACCGGGCTAAATGGCGTCGGAGAGCTATATTTCCAGGTGACGCAGAAATGTCTACACCTAGCTCCACACACAATCCTGCGATCGTAGCGATAGATAATTGATTAGCTCTCTTTCTGGGTTTAAGCATCATGCAAGCCTTCAAGTTGTCCAATGCTTCGGTCGTCGAAGCTGTCTTCGGATTCTTCGTGAGGTCTCGAAGCAAGAATCACGTTCTTCCATGCGCCCTTGGAGGTTCTCGGCAAAATTAGGATTTTCGGTGCTTCACTGACCCAATCGATAGCCAGCTCCACTTGAATTTATTTGGATTTGTTTCTCCAAAACATATATATATATATATATATATATATTGTGAAAAATAGAAGTCAAATACTAAGCAGTATACTATTTTACAACACATATATATATATATATATATATATATATTTATTTATTGTAAAATATTAGTCAAATGCAAAAGCAGTATACTATTTTACAATATTGATATCTTTGCTTCCAAACTATAATACATCAAAGGCTAATTTGATTTGTATAAACGTGTGGATATGTGATGTATACCTTATGCATATTGATTTTATTTGTTGCTTTTTAAAAAGATTTGAAAGAAAATTTTGAAAGTGAGTAATGAAATTTCATCATTCTCAAGTAATTTGATATGATATAATAAATATCCTTCTTTCTTGAATATAAATGATTTTGATGATGTGAATGTACGTAATACATTAGTGTTGAAGATATATATTACAATTCTTGTTATTCCACCTTATCAACTTCATAATATGCACATTCATTTTTACAATAGTTTAAGTTAGATAAATTTGTTCATTTATATTTTGATTTCTTTAAAAATATGCTCTTTTTTTCAATATTATTAGGGTGTTTGGGATTCAATTTATGTAAAACAATTATTTTAGCAAAGATCAATCAATTAAGATCAAGGTGATGTAAGACAATTAATTCTTATAAATAAAAGTGATATAGTTGTTAGTAGTAGAATGTGATGTATACCTCAATTGATATTTGAAAAATCTAGAATAAACTTTGGTTCTTTAATTTGATATGCCAATCATTGAAATAGAAATTGAAAATAAAAAAAAATCAACAACTTTTGGAGAAATTATATAGAAAAAAATAAAAACAATTACTTTATCATTTAGTATCATAAACATATTGACATTAATAAAGATAAGTGAAATTAGATAGAAGTAAGTAGAAATAATTAAATTTGATAATATCTTATTGAAAAGCTCATAGACACCAATTTGACTTTTTAAGTCTTTGTAGGTGATTGGTAGGTTAAAAATTTGGCCAACTAATTACCCACATATCATACATGTTGATGACATACTTTACAAGTTAGCCAAATGATGCATATGTTGGCAACTTGTATAATTTGGCCATGTGAATCATATATTTATACTATATGGCCAACTTACACAACAAGTTGTCAATATATATATCAATGCCTTGTGTTATTTTTTTAGCTTAAAAATCTCTAGTTTTTTTTGTATTTGGTAATGACCATTATAATTTCTATCTTATATCTATGTTTGATTTGTTTACTTTTTCATTTTAAGTATCACAAAATAATATTACTTCTTTAGAGTTTTATTATGATTCATGTCTTTAATAATTTGATAAGAGTACTAATTTATTATTATTATTTTTTAAAAATTATATTAATTATTATATTTTTTATCATTGTATTTTAAAGGTTGCAAATTATTTATCTTTAAACTAATATTTTCAAATTTTCAAACATTGACTCTTTCTATCATGGATACATTATACAAAAGACCGAATAAGAAGTTGAAAAAAAAAAAATAACAAAAAAACTAGTCAGAACTTAATTAAATCAGATGAATACAAGATCAATACCAAGAAAGATGAGTTAGAGCTCCAAAAGATACATTGTTGAGACTTAGGATCCACTCAGCCTTGACTCTAATATATACTAGGTATTAAGAAGCTTGTCAAGAAGTTTCTATATTACTTGAAGATGAAGCAACCCTAAGAAGCTTCTTTGACAACTTCTTTAATCTTCATAGAATTTTTTAGAATCTATTGAAATGTTTTAAGAACCTTCTAAAATCTTTTAAAATATTCTAAAAATATTATTAAAATCATCTATTAAAATATTTTAAAAATATTTTGAAATCTCTTAGAATTTAATAGAATATTTTTTAAATATTCCTAAAATTTTCTTATTAGATGTTTGTAATATCACATCTCTTTCTAATTTTGACTTCTACAAGGAGTATTGGTTCCATATTTTCTTTCTTTGTAATATACAACATCTTATCAATAACTTCATAGAGAAGTCATCTTAAAATAAGTCTTAGTTTTTGAGAATATCATCAATGAAATTCTTATATCTTTTGTGATATATTTATTAGATTTTCTGCTGGTTTTCATGTATGGTCATTAATATTCTAGCCATGCTAATAAATAAAATACTCCAACTTGCTTCTTTTTTGCTAAGAATCAAAGATCTTTTCTATCTCATATTCTGTGTGGTTATCTATTTCAATGCAAGACAGTGATGGTTGTATTCATCTTGAAATAGTTGATTTTGTATAAGCTTCTAAAAGAGAAACATAAAAAAATTAGATGTACCTTCATAGATGTGGATAGTTCTAAAAGATAAGTCACTAGATTGATTTGCTTTTGAATATAAAATGGATTTAATTTTTAGTAGTCCAACTTATTATAAAGTCAATTGATCTTGATATTTTGTTGAAGAAACTATACTTTATTTTCAACTTAAAAAGTAGGAAATTCCTTTCTAAATTTTTTTGAAGATGCTTTGTAAGAATCTTGAGCTACTTATAAATAGAACTTCAAGATTATGTAGAAATGTGATAATTATTTTGCAAGATCTTCAGCTATTAGATGTTCATCTTTTGATGTACATAGCAAATCAAGCTTTGGATAATAACCATAATTTGTGTAAAATGGTGTTGTTTGAATAAAAGTATAAAGAGTGTTGTTATAAGCAAACTTTTCTACAGATAAATATGAGGTTTAATCATCTTCTTCATAGCTAGTGGTACATTGTAAATACTACTTCAAAAATTGATTAACTTGTTTTGTTTGATCATCAATTTGAGGGTAGAAGATAGAAGAAAGTTTGATATTCACCTTCAATATTTTAAAAAAAGATTTCCAAAACTTTGATATACATTGAGGTCCTCAATAAAAAATGATGTCATCAAGAAAGCCATGATATCAATATATATTATAAAAAAAGAGCTTTATTCTTTTTTTTTCAAAAATTATCTTCCTCCATAAAATAAAATGTGTAATCTTTGTAAATCGATCTATAACAACATAGATAGTATCAAATGTAGCTAATGGCAATAGATCAATAATAAAATCTATTCATGTTAAAGAACATAGTCACTTTAGAATTGATATTGATTATAGAAGTCCATAAGGACAATGTCAAAAAATCTTGGATCTTAAACAAATGTTATACAAGAAGACAAACTTCATTATGATTTTTTACAATTGAGGCCACCAAAATCTCAAACAATAAACTCTAATATTTAATTAAACTCAAAGTATTCTTTAGTTAAGAAATCATGACAATATTAAAAAACATGGAGCTGTATCAATCATTTTAGAATATATAAACAATCTTTAAAATACAAAAGATATTTTACAAACTTAAACTTGTCATTATTAGAGCACTACTTGATTTTATAAATTAATGAGTCCTTAGCTGATGTTGCACAAATTTGTTTAAAAAAAATTCAATCAAGAAGTATAATTATAGTAGTAGTACAAAGATAAAAACAAATTGACTTCAAGAGACTAATATATTGTTGATTGAATGTTGTTTTTTGGTCTTTGGAGTAAGATATGATCTCTTCGATAAAGCTTGTGATATACTTATTGTTTTTCTGGTCGATATGTAATCACAAAATCAAAACAAAATAATGACATATTCCAATAAGTTTGGTGACAATTCAAAATCCAAGTTAACTTCAAATTTTGAAATATTATAAATTTTTGTAATGTGTATATATAATCACAAGATATATAGTGCCTTCTAATAAATAATGCTATTTTTGGAAAGTCTACAATCACAAAAAGCTCTTTTTTGTAAATCTCATAATTGATCTTTGTAGCTAAAAACTTTCTAAAATAGAATACTATTGGATGGAGCTTTCCATCTTTTTTTCAATTGTAATAATATAACTCTTAATGCAAAGTTGGAAGCATCAATTCCCAAATAGAAGGCGTTGTGAAATTTGAATGCATTAAGATTGGAGCTGTAGTAAAAGCTGCTTTCAAATTTTAAAAAACTCTTTGTATTTAAGGTCTCCATTTTAATTTATCTTTAGATGTCAAACAAATGAAAGAACAATAACTTGGAAGTAATTCTTAATAAATATTTAATAGAAGTTAGTAAATCTAAGGAAACATTACACATCTTGTATTTTCTTTGAAATTATCTATTCTATTCTAATTTGAACTTTCTTTAAGTCCATTAATAGATCTTTATTAGATATAATATATCTATTTTTTATATTTATGATTGATGGAATACATATTTTTTTAACTTGGTATATAATCTTACATCTCATAATTTTTGTAAGACTAATCTTTTATGTTCTTTATGTTCTTTAGGATTCTTCAAATAAATTAAGATATCATTAAGATAGTAGACAATAAACTTATTTAAGAATTATTGAAAAACATCATTCATCAAATACTAGAATATAGTTGGAGCATTTTTCAATCCAAAAGACATAACATTATATTCAAAATATTTGTACCTTGTCCAAAATGTTATCTTCCATTTTTTATATTTTTTATTTTTTTATATTTTTAATTCTGTACCAAATTATATGCTCCATCGAGATCTATTTTGGTATAGATCTTGAATTGACCAAGTTCCTTCAAAAGCATTAATATCAATAATAATGAATAATAATTTTTCATTGTTATTTTATTGAGGCCATAATAATCAATACATATTTGCAAAGATCTATCTTTTTTCTTCACAAAAAATATTAGTGCATCTGCTAGAGATTTAGAATTTTAAATAATTTTTTTTTAAGACTTTTGTTAATATAATCTATTAATGCCAAAAGCTTGTGCTGTGGTAGGTTGTAGATTGGACCAAGTAGTCATTGAGTCTTTTCTTGAAGATTGATGACACAATTATATAGTCAATATTTGAGTAATATGTCACCATTTGTTTTTCAAAGCCATCTTAAAATTTCTTATATTTCTATGAAATAGCTACTAGTGAGCTTGGTTCTTTATAAGCTAGAATTGCATAAATGATAAATGTCATTTCTTTCTTAATCATCTTCAAAAAAGTTCTTATTTCAAGAAATAATTTTTTTATTATTAATGACTTCTTGATAGATTTTATCCAAAAGAATTTTATAAAAAATTCATCCTTATAAAGCCTCTAATCTATAAATGGATTATATCTTTTTAACAACAAAGTCCTAGAATGATAGGATTGAATAGAATTTCAATAATATCAAATATTATTTTGCTACTATTGCTGTTAAATGATATTTCTAGTAATATAGTCTCATGGATAACATTGCTTGAAGATAAAAATTGATCATCTATTATTTTTACATGTATAAACTTTGACTTTTGTATTACAAGAATTTTATGAAGTTTAAAAAATTCTTCATCTAAAAAACAAGCAAATACTCTAGAATTTAATAAAACATTTATTTGAAGTTTTTGTAGACCAAAAAATAAATATATAACAAAATATTAAGCAAATTGGACAGACAAAGAAGGACCTTAATGAATTTGAAGAGTTAAAATATCCAGCTGCATGGTCTCTATTATTACTAGGACTTTTTGTTTTTTTAAACAGTTATATTCCTAATTGTATATTATTTCTTTAAACAATTCCTAAATTTGTGGCCTTCTTCACCACAATATAAACATAAATCTTATTCAAATTGAGTCTTCTTCTCTATTGATGTAAGAAATTTGAACCACATTGCATTAATTTTCATATTCTCAATTCCAAAGCATCAATATAATGCATTCATTGAAGAAAAAAAATACAAATTTTTAGTTCATTACTTTGTCAAAAAACATCCATAAGTATTGATCTTGATGCCATTGAAATAATCAATTATTACTCTTCACAACTTAGCTAATAGCTTCATTGATTGTTTGAAGATCAAATAATGATAATAATAGATCTTTTATATCATTCCTTAGTTCTCAATAGAATTGGCTTAAAAGAGCTATTTCATTTGAATTGATGTCAAAAGCCAATTTCCTAAAATCAAATACATAAATTAATGTAAAACATGATCTTTGACATAATGAGAGAATCTTTATTGTCATCCATTGGATCTTATCATGTTCTCCAAATGTCTTTGCAAATGCTTCTAAAAAAGCTTCAAATTGCTCAAGATTGGAGATTTTTTCTCAAATAAACGAGCAAATCAAAATAAGATTCGATTTGTGAGCAAGATTTCAATTAAATCAGTTCATGACTCCTCTATTCGATAATGCTCAAATCGTAGAAAAGTTATCAATCTAATTTGGTTAAAAAATCTTTGAAATTTAGAGCATGTATCATCAAATTTTTTTGGAAGATTAATTTGAGGTCCTTTACATTATTGAATAGGTGATTTTATTTTATTTTTTATTTTTTATTTTTATTATTAAAGTATATATGCCATTGCCTCTTTGGATGTAGAAACTTGAAAAAGTGGTTGCATCACAAGTTGAATTGCTCCAGGTCTTATATCACCATGAAATCTTACAAAAAATCCTTCGATTTCAGCAATTCTATGAGATAAAGCATTCAATGTATTCATAATAACTTCTAATCTAGACTTAAAAGACTCAATTATATTAATATCTTAACTCCAAGCATTCTAAAATAAAAAAAGACGTTTCTAAATAATACAAACTTAGAATAAGATACTCCACAACCTCTATAATGCTTAAATGCCTTAAAAAAAAAGGATAATCCACTCTCTATCAAGAAGAATCAAGCTCAAGTATTGATAAGAAGATAGTCTTGACAAACTATCATAGATTTATTATATAAGAGACTTCTTGAATAAGTAGTTGAACACAAGAATTTCAACAAGAAAATTAACATGAATTTGATTAAACAAGATGAATATAAGATCAATATCAAGAGAAATGAACTAAAGCTCCAAGAGATATGTTGTCAAGACTGAAGACCTCATTAGCCTCAACTTTAATATATACTAGGTATTAAAAAGATTCTCAAGAAATTTCCTTATTTTTTGAAGATGAAGCAAGCTTAAGAAGCTTCTCAAATAACTTTATTAATCTTTCTAGAATTTTTTAGAATCTTTAAAAATATTCTAAAAATTTCTTTAGAATATAATAGAATATTTCTAAAATATTTCTAAAATCTATAATGAATATTCTTAATACTTTTTTTTATAGAATACAAACTATTATAGAAAAAATAATTTAATATTAGAGATTTAGGATTATTTTCTTTTAATTTGATTTATAAATTTATTAAAATTTTCTATTATAAAAATAAAAGATTTTTTTAGAAATGCTACAATTGATAGAAGTGAAATTATGTTTATTATTATTGTAAGACTTTACAAGCATATCAACACTTTTAAAGTAATTTTTTTACAAATACTTAATGTTAACCATAAAATTACTATTTTTATGCTTATAAAAAAAATCAACAATGAAATTTAATGTTTATACCAACAAATTATGTATTAAAAAAAAATTTAACTTTATTAGTGAATCTAAAAAGCCTTGTTACTATAAATATAAAGGAAAAAATAATTAATATTTTGATTTTGATTTTGATTTTGATTTTGATTTTTTTTAATAAAATAAGATCAAAATTTTTAATTTTTTTTCAACAAGTCAAATTCCATTTAAATTTGCATTATTTCTAATATCCTAATAGACTTACTTAAGTTTAACTTGTATTTGTATTTTTATTTTGAAGAATTTTTTTAGTTTATAATTTTAATAGAAAAAATCATAAGTTCTATATAATTTAAATTTATTTCTAGAAATATTTACTATCATATTTGGAGACAATAATTGAAAAAGAATAATAAAAAATATTTATATCTTTACAATATGGATTATGTTCAACTCCCAATTATGCTAACAAATTACAAATTCTTGTTTACAATGTGGATTAAAATAAGAAAGCTCTTATCAAGTAAATCTATATATATTAAAAGATAATATCAAAGATTTAATATTTACTATGTCAAAAAAGACTCATTGTAATAATTTATTCCTTAAGCTATTGTATAAAATAATTAATTATTTAAAAGATACAAAGAACAAAGTTTTGGTTGAAGAAGAACAAATTACGTAATGATAACAAATTCAAAATTTTTAGAAATTTATTCATTAATACCAAAACCTATGCAAATTCAATGCAATATATTTTAAACCTTTTACTAAAAAAAAAAAAAAAAAAAAAAACTTGACATTATTAAAAATAATTCTATTTATATTATTGAAAATTTAAGCACATTTCTCAATATTGTCCAAAGAAGTGATGTTGATATATTATAATGCAACTACTTAAAAAAAAGATGAAAATATTGTATTCTAAAATAAATTATATTAAAAAAATACAGCAAGTTATTTTAGAAATATAGATAATTTTTGAGGAGGTAATAAAATTAATAAATAATAATGATATCTTTTTATAAAGAAGGGTTCTACTTACTTTGTAAGACTATAAATAAGACAAAAAAATTATATTTATAAAATTAATATCATAGGTATTTTAATGAAAAATTAAATATTAGATTTTAATAAAATTTATATGAAAAAAATTAAATATTCATACTTGAAGAAGAGTAGTTAAAAATATGGAACAAAATTAGATTCTAAGCCATAAAACCATGCATCTATAATAACTAGGAGATTATTTTGTTGATCCAAAAATTAAGTTTGAAGATACATTTGAAAAGAATTTTTTTATCATTGGATTTGAATAACAAGAGTTTTTAATGACTTTATAATAGCTTTTCAAAGTTAGGATTGTTTTAGATGGCTTTGATTTTTTTTAAAACAAAACTTTATTTATATTTTGAATAATTTTATAAATTTTTTAATAGAATCGTAAGTGAAAATTAAAATCTTTGTAAATATAATTGTATTGAGCATGTGTTTTTAATTTTGAGCATTACTAGATAATTAGATTATAGATTATTGAAATTTTAGTGGATTAAGATCTTAAAAATTAGATTTTGATGTCTAATAAGATTATTTAAGATTTATAAAAATTTGCCAATTGGGTTGAGGTACAATTTGATAGACTAACATCACTCTTGGTTTCTAATATTTTTGCAAATCTTGAAAGCAATCAAATAGTGCAAAAGAAAAATATTGGCATTGGAAGCTCAACATCAAGATTGAAAAAGAAAGTTAGCTAATACACAAGTAGATTATGAATATTTTTTTTTATTAATAAGTTTGATTTTCTTCACATTCTTTGTACTTTTTTTCAAATATAAGATTAAGAAGTGTGAAATTTTGAATTAAAATCAACAATAATTTTTTTTAGTAATTAATGTTTTGAATATGCTATAATATTTGGTTAAAATTTTATTACAATTGTATAAGATTTGATTAAGATTTTACTAATATTTTATTAAGATTTATTTATGATTTTTCTAAGATTTTATTGAATTTGATTAGAATATAATAGGATTACATAAGATTGATTAAAATTTGATTAGGATTTTTTACGATTTATTTAAGATTTTTCAAAGATTACATTAAGATTGATTAAAGTTTGATTAGAATTGATTATGATTTGATAAAAAATTCTTTAAAATTTTATTAGGATTTATTAGGATTTATTAGGATTTATTAGGATTACGTAAGATTGATTAGAATTTATTGAGATTTTCTATAGATTAATTAAGATTTTAAATTTAGTAATTTAATTAAAATTTCTTATGATTTTTTTGGAAATCAATTTTAATTTTTAAAGATTTAATTATAATCTAAGTTAATATTTAATTTATTTTTTTTTAGAAATTTTCAAATTAAATTAATTCAAATTAAATTAAAAATAGAATTTTATTAGAGCCTAAATTAATTTTTTTCAGATTTATTTATGATTTTTTTTGAATTAATTATGTTATAAAAATATATCTTTAGGAGTTTACTTAGGTTATTAAATTGGCCAAAAGGTGTTTCTGTAAACCTTATGCATTGTTTTAGGTATAAATTCAATTTTAAGGTAAAATCAAATATCTCTAAAATAAGATGTTAAATTCATTTATAAGTTTATTTTCATAGAATATAATAACAAAACCACAAAATAAGAACCATTACTTTAAATAAAAGATAATGTATTAGAAAACAAATTTATATAACTATAGTAGAATCCATGTAATTGAATTTATGTATAATATTTAATAAAGATCCTATTTACTCTTAAATTCCACACCTTATATTATAATAGATGTTTATTTATAATCTATAAATTAAAAAATCTTTGCTTTGTTAAATTCAAAAATTCTAATTTTATTTTTATTTTTATAAAGACTTTATTAAAAGACATAATATATTCTTAATTTATTGAATAAAGCCTATACATATTGAAGTTATAAGTTGTTATCTTTTGTCTTCTAGAGATGTAACTTATAAAAATATTATGATAGAATGACTAATAAATTTTCAAAATATTTAGTGATATGTAATATTATTAGATCTCCTTTTAACCTATCATTTCGGCTTATGGTGGCTAAAAAGGAATAATTCTTAGATAGTTTAGATTTTTCATGATCTTAATTTTTTCAATAAATAAAACTAATTTTTTTACTGATTAAATAGAAAGACATAAGTCTAATACAACAAAACTCTTATTTGTAGATGTAAGATCTTTCATGCATGTTGCAAACAAATGATCATATAATGTTATTTATGCCAAACCTATTTCTAACAATAAAATAAATTTAAAGGATATTATAAGTTAATATAAGTATTATTAAGACATTTTTGATAAAAAAATATAGATATTCTTCTAAAACATCTTCTAAAATTCAACTACAATTTGATTTAATCCACAACTTATCATAATATGAATTGGCTTTATTCAAAGAATATATTCAAGGCAAATTGGCCAAAAACTTTATATGTTATTCAAAATCTTGAACATAAGCTACTATCTTGTTTGTGACAAAAAAAAAAAAAAAAAAAAAAAAAAAAGACGAATCACTACAAATGTATGTAGACTATGAAAGGCTTAATAAAATTATCATAAAAAATAAAAATAAAATCTATTTTTGATATCAAGACTTTTCTATTAATTAAATTAAATATAAAGTTATATCTTTTGGACTTAAAAATACACCAATTGCTTTTCAATATCTAATAAAAGATGTTTTTAAGAGTTCTTAGATGATTTTGTTGTTTATTATTTAGATAATATTATAATCTATTCTAAGAATATATATATATATATATATATATATATATTATGTTGTAAAACTTAAAGATATAAGATTGTACAATAAAGTAGAGACGTGTATTTTTTACAGAATTCAAGTTCATTTTTTAGAACATACTATTTAAAATGATAAACTTATTATGGATCCTAAGAATGTTCAAACTATCATAGATTGTAAGGTACTAAGAAGAATAAAATAAGTTTAATATCTTTTAAAGCTTGATAATTATTATCAAATCTTTATTAAGAATTTTTTTCAAGTTACAGTTTTATTGATATATTTGATATGTAAAAACAAACTTAAGTAGAATAAAGAAGTCAAAAGAGCATTTGAAGTTTGAAAGACAACTTTTAATGCAATATGAATTTTGTATTGCATTGACTTATCTAAAGCATTTTTTTTTATAGAAATCAATACATTGGACTTTATCTTTGATACAATATTATGATGATTAAAAGAAAATGTAAAACTTTAATATATAGCTTTCTATTTAAAAATAGTTTTAAAAAATTAAGTTTAATTATAAGATCTAGAAAAAGTAACTTCTTGTAATTATGGATTCATTTTAAGAATGCCACCATAATTTAGAAGATGTTTTTAGTTTAATGATTAATAATAAAAATTAAAAAAACTTAAGTGTTTTAAATCTTTATGCATTTTGAATTATTGCTGAGTTCATTAGAACATGTCTTTGTCAAACTTTGTATTTAATATCACATTTCAGCTAGGAAACAACATAGTTTGTCAAATGCCACTTATAAATGTTCTTTTTTTATACCAAAAAAAAGTAATGGAGTTTTTTTATCAATAACAAAATGTAATTGCCTCATTTATGATTGTACAAAGTAAGTAGAATTTCAATTTGCAAAGATGCAAGCATAGTATTCATTAATTTTATTATCTCTTTAATTAGTATTTATATATTAAAGATAATTTTTTATAATATTTTTAATTAAATTATTTCATATTATAATCATTATTTTTTCTTTTAATTAATAGCTATATTAAAACATAAAAATATAAAATATAAAGTAAATCAAATATACTTTGTATTTATAAATAAGAAATTCAAAATATAAATAAAATAATTTTACCATTGCATTATTTTTTATATTTTTCATATTTTATTATTAAAAAAATCTAAACTATACTAAATTTTATTAAAAATTATTTTTTTTATTAATATCAACTTTATATATATACCGCCAATTGACAATAATTTTTTTATAATTAATAAAAAGATACAATATTCAACTTTATAATATATAAGTTTTGGATATTTTAATAATTATTAAAATAAAAATTATTGTAGTAGCCAATCATCTAAAGAATACATAGTATATAAATAAAAAGAATTAATAGATTGACTTGAATTTTTACTAGAATGATGAAGTTTGCTCATCCAACCTACTTCAAATGTAGAGGTCCTTAATAAACATGTATATTCAATTATGTATTACACAACCAAATTTGAAACTTCATTATCAATGCATTATTTTTGTTTATAATTCATATATTTTTATTGTCAATATTTGTTCACAATTCATTTTATACTTAATAATATATGAACAAAGTTACATATGAATTAAGAATAAATTTATCAATTTCATTAATTTTTTAGTTTAAAATGAATAAATATCTTATTAATTCTTAATTCTTAATTTTAAAATTTATTTTAATTTCATACTTAGTTACATAAGAACTATAAAGGAACTCATCAATTCATCAAATTTTTAGTTTATAATGAAAAAATATTTTATTAATTTTTAATTTTTAATTTTTTTTTCATTTCATACTTTATTACATGTGAACTGTGAATAAAATCATTAATTCATCAAATTTTTAGTTCATAATGAATAAATGATCCATTAATTAAATAATTTTTAATTTTTTTTTTATACTTTGTTACATGTAAAATTAGCTAATGAATTAAGACATCAAATAAAAAGATAATCCATCAATTTATATAACAAAAATAACAAAGTATTTGAAGAACTTCATTTTTCTTCATTGTGTAGTAATAGTTACAATTATATGATCAAAATTTCAAAACTCAAATCCACATTCTGTAATCAAAATGTAATTGTCAATGATTGAAGCTTTGCTTTCATGGTTTATTTTGTTTGTTTTATTGTTTCTCACATGTAGAATTTGTCGTCTCCAACAAATTAGACGAATGATGTATCTAACAAATATTAGCTACTAAGTAAGACATGCCAAGAAACAACAATATTAGTAAATTCAGCCACCTCTTGCCTGGATCTATGTGATACTAGAAGAAAGCGAGATTAATATAAAATATTTTGTCCATTGTCATGGATTTGCACTTTTACAACTATGCAGCCTCATGTTCTTTAATATAAGACTTATCTATACTATCTTTCTCTAATATATCCATCAAGATGAGCATACCACGAATGCTACAAGCCAAACTACCATATTTAAATGATATCAATGTCCCTTCTTGATCAAACTATAATGTACTTTATGAGAAGAGGACGTGACATAGATGTCCTACATAATACACATTGACTACAATTATAGCCTAGCCATTGATGTGACAACTTATCAATTAGGAAGATTTTTTTTAATTGATAAAATTGAAATAGTTCAGAACTTCTTCAATATTAATGTTTTTCTCTAGGTCGTCCATATTGGAGTGATGTAAGTCAATTCCAACAACATATGCATTTAAAGGGACATATGCAACCTTTTGAGATGCCCTAAGATAAGAAGAACTTCACAATTGTATTCTTTAAAAGCCCTTTCAAACAAGTTAGAAAGCAATACCATCTTCCATACAAAAAAATTAGACAATAATGATAGGCTTTCTCACTAATTCTTTGCACCTCTTAAGATGATTGAACTTACAAATTGATATAATTGTGCACTTAATATCGTCTTATTAGACTCAATATATAAGAAAAATTGCTCTTGAATACCATTATCATATATTCTTATCAACATAGACACAAATCACTCTTTATTGCTATACTTTTGCTTCAAAGAGTGAAAAAAGAAGATGACTATATTTGAGCTCTAAATGAGATGTGATATGTGTTTGCACCAATGCTTTTATTTATTTTTGTGACCAATTGTAAGCTCTAATTAATGCATATAATTAATATTATATTCTTAGATGTTAAAACATAATACTTGATCTATTTATGGTATATTAAAAAAAATGTATTGTCAAATGTTAAGTCCATTATGTGAAATGTTGCTAATTTTGAGGCATTTATAATTACATGGGAAGTGATGGTATATGCAAGCAATATCAAGAAATATGAAGAAACTATGAATGACCTAAAATGCAACTTTGACAATATTATTATAAAATAAATTGATGTTGTTTAACTCTCCCTATATTGTTTAAAGTTTGTGAAACTTTGGACTAATTACATTTGCCATCATAGCCATTACATAACATTATAAGTTGAAGATCTGCATGGTGCAATAAAAGGCAAGAACATGGTGTCCACATGTAATTGCAATGATATACTAGAAGATTAGTTTGATAGTTGATGCTCAATTGGCTAAAATTTGACAGAAGCTAGTTTCAGTTGCTACATGCCACCTAACTATCCATTGTAATTCTATGTGGTGCAAAGTTATTTACAAAATTTCATATTATGCCTTGAAAAGAGTTACAAAAGAATCTAAGCAAGTATAAAGTATATCAATACTAACTATAGCTTGTTATTTACGATTACATTGTCAATAGGTAGGCCTTGTCTATATACATTTCAAAGATTAATGTAAGTTAGTAGAGCTTTGGAAGTTGATGATTTTGATTACCATTGGTGGCTTGAACCATTATGTGAAGGTAAGTTTTTCCTTCAATCCAAATTACAAGATAGCTTCAATCAAGAATTGCTTGTAATTGGTGGTGTAAAGTGAAAGATGCAATAAACATGAATAAAAGAAAGAACAACACAAAATAAGAGAAATAAGTGCAACTAAGCAATTACTTATAACAAAAGTAGTTGATAGTTTGTTCTCTGAGTTTCATCTATTAAAAAGTAAAAATAAATATTAAAAAATATATATTTTTTGATATTTAATTTTATTATCTTTTTAATGACATAAAAAATACATAAATCCAAACTATCATGAGTAAGTTATGAAAGTTTAAAGATAGGAAGTGAATGATTAAAAAATTAAATAAAAATATTTTAGTTTAAGGATAACTTGCTTATAGATTAAGGATTTGAGCCTCACCAAGGCTCACATATAGTATTTATGGGGTGTTAAGAGAGGCTAGAAGGCCTTAATCTTATCCTCCTAACTCTATTCAAGGTACTACAATCCACACAGGACTTGTGCATCTCTCTTTCTACAAGGAGACTATTAGTTGTTGGTCCTCCTATTTTCTACTAGTAAAACTCACAATTTTGCATTTTGATTTCACCATAGTGTATGAAAACACCCAAATTTCCTTAAAACCTTGTGTGGCTTTCAAATTTTCTTCTATTTTTTCATAATGGCTCCCAAGGTGGTAAAATTGAATTTTACCAAAGACTTAAAATCTTCTCTAAAACTTTCTAAATAATTCTAAATAAATCCATAAAAACCTTATACTATGTATTTATGTACAATGACTTTTGTAACTTATAAATACTTCTAAATTCTAATAAGTACTTAAATAGTCAAAAAGAATCTCTAATCTTAATATTTATATAATAAAATATCTTAAAGCTATATTTTTAAGCAATTCATCAATTAAGATGCATTGATGGGACTCACACATTGGTAGCTATGATTGGAATGTCTACAACACTAAGTGCTACATTTGAGCATGCCCTCAAAGTATATGATATGTTATGACCTAATTAATAGCACAGGCTCATAGATGGAATTATAATCATTTCAAAAAGTGTAACCAATCTTGTCATCAATTCAATACCTATTGCAATTTATGATAGACATGCAAATACTTGTAGAAATCCTTCATTGTTTGAGAGGACAAGAACAAATTTATAGCAACACATGCACTACTATGGAACTAGCCATGATAGTTGCAATTGTTCTACTCTTTGGATAGAATAGGGCTCTTAATCATGGTTGCTTAGTTGTAACCATATCAATTTGTTGATGTTGGATCTATTTGAATACAAGAAATAATCCTATTTTAAAATCATCGTTGCATAGTTGTAACCATTGCCGCATGATGATAGAATACAAAATATTCAAATTAATGGGGCATTTTGTTTAGTTTCCAATGAACAAATTTAGCTGATTTCACATATAACAAACAATGAAATATAATTAATTAATTTATGAGGCATTTTTTCGTTGTGAACAAAAACATTGATGAACATGTAACTTTATTCACATGTAATGAAGTATGAAATGAAATAAATAAATAAATAAAATAATAAGGCATTTGTTCATTATAAACTGAAAAGTTGATGAATTGATGAGTTTATTCATAGTTCACATGTAATAAAGTACAAAATTTTAAAAAATTAAAATTAAAATTAAAAAAATTAATGGGACATTTATTCATTGTAAATTGAAAAGCTGATGAAATTGATAAGTTCATTCACAGTTCACATGTTATTAAGTATGGAATGAATTATGAACAAATATTGTGAATGAATATATATGAATTGTGAACAAAAATAACACACTTATAATGCAGTTTTAAATTTGGCTGCATAGTACATAAATAAACACAAATGTTTATTGAGGACCCCTACATCTGAACTAGGTTAGATGAGCAAACCTGGTCATTGTAGTAAAAACCTACGTCAACCTGTCAATTTCCATAAATAAATATACGAAATTACTATGTTAAAAAAAATGATAATAATATCACAAAAAAAATTCGGAAGCTACAATTATAGATTTTGCTAAAGGTAATGCAATAATTCATTGTATTTTACTGATATATTTCCTTGTTGCAATACTGTAATTATATAATTATATTTTAAATAATATAAGGCTAAAATTGTGGCTTTAAACATATGCAATTGTGAATTTGAACAAAATCTATTTTCATAATATATATATATATATATATAATTATTTTATTGATTTACTTTGTTATAATTTTATTTTGTATTATTATTTTTATATTAAAGAAAGTTAAATGGAAAAATATCTCCTACCTTATTTATGTACTTTATATTTAATTTACTTATTATATGTGGTTGTTTTGTGTTTCAATAGTACCAAAGTGTATAACAAAATCATGGTATACAGTTAATTTTTTACCTTAACAATTGAGATCTTATCATATCTATTTTTTTTTTATGTGTCCTTGTTTCTATTAGTTAATTTAACTAATTTTTTTTAAACATTAAAAATTGTTGATTTGAATTTTAATTAATTTGATGCCACTTTTTAAATAGTATTAGAAAAAATAGATATGGAACCACAGTTAGGTAAAATATTTATCTATAGAATTTATTTATAGATATGTACACAAATTATTATTTTATATATAATTTCTAAACATGTTAATAATAGATACATACATAATGGAACTTGTTTAGAAGAATAATAGTTTATTCATTTTTAAGGATGTTTATATACAAGCACACCTAACAATTTTTTAGTCTTGTGTATAATAATTAAATCACTCAGTTAACAAAAAATTTAAAATTGATCTAGTAAAAAAGAATAAAAGCGATTATCTAAATATTTTTTAGAATTGTCATAACTGAAGATTTATCTAAATTACAATTCTTTATTAAATGTGAATTTATTCTTGTCACAATACTTATACTATAATTGTTGTAACAACCTTTAAAGCAATACTTTCATGAACAATGATATTATATTATATATTATGTATATATAAACTAAAAAACAATCATGTTAAGATAAAAAAATAAAAACAAAAAAATAAAAAAATACGTAATAAAAAGTGCATAAAAAATATTTATAATTGTGATTTAAATTTAAAAAATCGTGTTGATTCTTGAAGAATCAATAACTTGAAAAAATTTAAGAGATATTTTTGTGATTAAAAAAATCTGATAAGGATATTGTTTTATTAAAAAAAACTTACTTGTCACTAGAGATGACAAATCATGTTTCAAACAAATATAATTTTCTGTATAATCTTTGTTATCTGCAAGTGTAATGTATATTTTATATTATTTAGATTAAATAAAATTACCTATATTTATGTCTATAATCTTCTTTCACTTTGTAAGATACTTACCCACACTTGAAACACCTTTACAACTCATTTAGAAAAAAACACTATTATTTATACTATACAAATCTGAAATAAGACTATTAAAAATAATAAACATATCAAATTTTAATAATCATGCTTCTTGTTAAATAAAAATATTTTTTAGTCTTAGTACAATATTTTAATGTTAGGCTAAAAAATCTACACAATTAATTATTACAATAAATAAATAAATATATACATAAAATGGAAAATTGTGATGTATAAATATAAATATACAATAAATTATTAAACTACACATTTAATGCTACTAAAATCTTTGAACGCAAACTGCGAGACAATCTGGAGGCGCGCAAAACCATTATTTCGAAGCTCAAAATTGAATCATAATGTGTATGAGAATACACGCAATGACTTAACTGAAGGTAAGAGCCAACCATGGCCACAGTAATTAAAGTAAAGTGTTGGTGACAAGAGAAGTAAGCGTTTCTTGTGGAGGTGCGATCGTGCTTCTCGACCCGAAACCCTAATTCTCCCCTTTTCTCCGAGCACTGTTGTTGTTGGCAATGGCGCCTCTTGTATGATCGAGTTCTCGCGGAGCTTCTCAGTTCGTTGCTGTCACTGACTCTGCTTGCATTTGCCATGTGGTTCTGTTCACCAGTCTGTGGTTTAAATCTACTGCCAGACTCTCTTCGATTCAATTCAAGCGTAGACGTGCCCGAGTGAGGGGAGCTAGAGCGATGGCCTCGCAGGGCAAGCGCAAGCGTGACACAGATGGAGTTGCCAATGGCGCCGTGCTTGCCAACGGCAGTGGCACGGGAGGACCGCATCCCGACAACGTCGCCCCCAGCAAGGTCGACCTGCAGGCGATGGAAGCCTCGGCCGATATTGTGGAGGTGATCGACGTGCGGCGCTTGAAGAAGCTCGTGCTCGGGTTTGAACGCAAACTGCGAGACAATCTGGAGGCGCGCATGAAGTTTTTCGATCAGCCTGAGAAGTTCATGGAGTCAGAAATGGACTTGGACGAAGAAGTGAAGAAGCTGCATGCCCTGGCAGCTAATCCTGACCTGTATCCGGAGCTTGTGCGGCTCGGGTCGGTCCCGTCGATTTTAGGTTTGCTTGGCCATGACAATACGGATATTGCCATGTCCGTCGTGACTTTGCTTAGCGATTTGACAGATGAGGATGTGATTGGGGAGAGCGATGAGCCGGCCTTAGTTTTGGTGGATGCGTTGATTGAGAACAATGCATTAGAGCTTCTAGTACAAAACCTGGGGCGGATGGACGAGGTGGACAGCGACGAGGCGGCATGCGTTTTCAATACGCTGTCGATCATTGAGAACATGACAGAAGTAAAACCTGCGGTTGCGGAGCTTGTGTGTGAGAGGACAAAGTTTTTGAGGTGGATTTTGAACAGAATCAAACTGCGGGAATTCGACAGTAATAAGTTTTATGCAAGCGAAATTCTGGCCATTTTGCTGCAAAACAGTGAGGCGAATCAGAAGCGCGTAGGACAGCTGAATGGTGTGGATACCTTACTACAAGCTGTTGCGTTCTACAAGTCTAGAGACCCGAAGACTTCTGAAGAAGAAGAGATGCTTGAAAATCTGTTTAATAGTCTCTGTAGTGTTGTAATGCCAATGGAGAACAAGGACCGGTTTGTGAAAGCTGAAGGCGTCGAACTAATGATTATCATCATGAAGCAAAAAAGGCTTGCTTATGGATCTGCCATGAAGGCTCTAGACTTCGCCATGACAAGGTGCTCAGCCGCCTGCGAACGGTTCGTCGATGTGTTGGGACTGAAAACACTTTTCGCCGCTTTTATGGGAAAGGTACTCGATCTCTTTGAGATTAGGACAAGCCTTTTTATATTACTTAATTTGATTTTTTAGATTTGATTTTTATGCTTTCAGAGCAGTTAACTTGCTCTTGCGCTTTATTTAAAATCATTTTATATGAGTCCGCATGTAGTAATTGTTCGACTAAATATCCGTAATTTAAAAAAAATGTAAATGCTAATTCGGAACATTCAAATCATTTAAATGTTTTATTGCACATATCGATTAGGTATTAGCTGATTGTTCTGGGTAGGAAAGCTTGTTTGGTGCGTTGTACGGTTTTGATTATGGTCAGATGATAAAACAGGAGAAAAAAAAGGACAAAATGAAAAAGTATAGATCCTTCATTGGATTGCGACATCTCTGATGTTTAATACGTTTTTTTTTTCAGATACCTGTGAAGGGGAAGAACCGAGGGGACAGGAACTATGAGGAGATTGAGGAGCGTGTGATCTCCATAACCTCTTCTCTTTTTGGTGAGACTACTATCGAGATTTGTCCTTCTTTTTTTTCCTACTCTATAGTAATAGCTTATACTTTACGAAAGGTTAGGTTCGTAAACTGCACTTTGTGGTGGTTATATAGGTTTGTCAGGTACTTTTGTGGGAAGTATGTGGACCATATCTCTGTTGCGCGTGCCTTCGTTGTAGTTCTTATTTGAGATTGCAAACTTATAGGGTAGCATGGGAATTTGTCATGATTCCTCTGTTATTTTTACAATCAGCCAGTTTTCTGCTTTGATAGTTATTATTCAAACATCTGATATTTTCGCCTTCATAAATATATTTCGGATGCTGTCCATTAAGTGTGCTGCGTGTTCATCTCGCAGGCAGTTTGACACGGGGTTCGAGACGAGAACGGTTGCTGAACAAATTTATGGAGAACGAATTCGAGAAAGTTGATCGGCTAATGGAGCTTTATCTTAGGTGGGTCAAAGAGTGAATCCTCTGCTTCTGCCAATTAGAGGATACAGTTTGACTGTAAAGCATTGGTTTCCCAGTATGTCTTTTAAGACACGGTTACAAGTGCTTGCTTGTAAGGTGGCCAAGAAGATATGGCTTTCCTTGTTTCTCTTATGTTGGTCATATGAGCTTTTACAAGTCGTTGTGAACTTATTCTACTTGTACTGCTTGTAATGTGGGTACAGATATTCTGATCGTGTTAAAGCTGAGTCAAAAAGGCTTGATGAGCCGGATGATGACGACGATCAGGTCAGTTACTGTCTATTCGGTAGATTGACAGCGTCTTCTCGATTGATGTGTTCAGCAGCTATTTGTTGGCACTAGATTTACTTGTACTGAACCTAGTTCTTTCTCAGTCTCTCTCATCTCTCCCATTCTCTCGGTTCAGTCAGATTTACTTTTCGTTGGAGTATGTTTTATCGGCCCTACGTCAGATTTCCTCCTTATTACCCAGGATTTGAATATCATTTTTAGTTGAATGACATTGTAATTGGTGTAGCGCAGATGGATGACGATGAAAAATATCTTGCCAAGTTGGAGGCAGGCCTCTATACACTGCAGGTGGGCTTTTCTCCTCACAATGGATTACTCAGTTCTTATCATTATCCGGACTGGCTTCTAAGAAGTTGCTTTCATATCTATATATATCTATATCGATTTTCATATCTATACCTTAGTGGCTTGGATTTTTTTTGGCGTTTGACCTTTCCACTTGTTGGTATTTGTGCAGCTCCTCGCTCTCATTCTGGCACATATATGGGCGTCAGAGTAAGTTTTCATGAACTCAATCTATTTTCACAGCTTCTACCTAGCATGAGGTATCCTGATTAACGTTTCATTAATATTTAGCTTCTTATACGTTATGCCCTTTTACCTTGTGTTCAGGAACGTAGGCATAAGGGAACGAATAGGACTATTATTGAAGCAGCGTCGCCTTTCAAGGGAGGATATTAAAGTTGTATTACAGGTGAGGAACACAACAATGTGCTCACAGTTTGTAGTATTTGGTATAATAACTAAAATGCAAGTTCTGTGGGAGTACTTCAAATCTTCCTTCAATGGACGCGTACCCTCTAGTCCTTTCATGCCTTCAAATCACATTATGTCTTGAACTTTGGATGGGACAGGAATACCACGACAATATAGGAGATACGGAGGGTTTAGAAGAGCGAGACAAGCGACGGGGCAAGATTCAGAGGCTACTTAGTTCTATGTGACGAAGCCTGGAAAATATTGCAACATTATGTATTCAGGTCACTGTACATTTTTCTTCTCCTCACCAAAAGCTATGGATAGGCCTTTTAAGTTGTCTACTCATTTGCTGCAAAGTTTAGATTTAATTACAGATGTGTTCCTCTTCCTTTGGACTGTTCTGTTGTGAATGATGCATTCGTTTGGCAGATGAAGGAAAAGCAGTCTAGGCTTGAACCTAACGTGTTCCGTACTTGTGCAAGAGACTTAAATTCTGGGTTCTGGGTTACTGTAAATAGCTGTGGGGCAGTGCTCACAACCACTTTTGCCATACTCGATGAATCCTGTAATTCTACGGAGCACGAATGCAACATTCCCATCCTATTCTCTCATAGTAGACAATCGAACCAAATTCCTTGTAGGCAAAACTTACAACGGACCAATGGCTTGAATGGTTCGTATCATGTAATTGATGAAATTTTGGTGCTTGGTTTTCAACTTGGATAATATGGCCTACTAGTTAGTCAATGTATTGACGTTAATTCTGCATAGCACGTTTTGCAGGACAAAACACAGCGGTGTCCAATTTAATATGAAGTTAGTGTTGATATGGATACTGAAGTGTAAAATCATGTGCTTACGATAGTCATTGTCCGACTGTGATTCTTGACAAGTTACAAGATTCGTGTTCCCATTTGTTGGTACCTGGAACATCAAATTTAAATTGCCCTATGCAACAGAGTACTTAAATAAATCTTGAACTATCAACCCTGTCCAATTGCTTATAAATGATTTAATGTGTGTTTTTTCTTTTTTCTTTCTTTCTTTCCTGTAAAACCCTTGGCCCTGAAACCCACCTTCCAATATTTGAGGGACCCAACATGTGGGTGCTAGTCAAAATCTGACCCAGCTACCCGACTTATGACTGACAGATGAAATAAAAACGATAGAGTGCAAGCTTACATTCAAGGCGCCTATCGAAATGTTCATTAAATATCCAATTTGTATTATTAAAACTCATACAGCATACTGTTATTGTCTAGTGAATTCACCAAGAGTTGCAGAATAATTACGTGGTGAAGAATAGACTGAATGTTTTCGCAAACTTGTTTCTATAATTAACCCCCCGACATGTTTAGTATGTAGTAAAATTAAAACAATTGAGTTGCTCATTAGTATCAAATTGGATACTAAATGTGTGTTAAACATGTTAAACAATGTGCATCAACAACAACAATTTTAGCATAATAAATCAAACACAATATACAACATTGCGAACTTGCACCAAGTTACTAAAAAGGATATGCTTTGTATATCCCTTCATAATGAAGTAATCCATTCTGTATGTAACATACATACATACATACATACATGAATATTGTATATTTTTTGAGATAAAAATTCATCCTCTCAACCCTTGATCACAAAAGCTCTTTACACCAATCTGCAGAGTAAGGCAAGTTCTTGATGTTAACAACACACTAAACAAGGAATTAACTCACGAAACCCTAATCAGAGCTGACTTAAATGGGCGTAGACTCCATGATCCTCCTCGGTTGCGCTGCCAAGGCTCCGCTGAGCAATGAACCTGATCGGCACCCACGTAACCAAACTGCGGAATCGCTGAATTCCAGGCTAACAACGATCCAAGCTATCCACCAATGCTCACAACTTCTTTCCCCCAGACTCCCACAAACATACAATCCTCCGCTAGGATGTGCTCAGATTTCAGGTGGAAACGATATCCACAATCGCGGCGAAACAATCCACCAACAATCCACTGGAAGCATTCCAAAACCGGATGATTCCAAAGGTAGCAATCTGCAGCTTTGACAATCCTCCTCGAATGTTCGCTCGGCTTGGATATTCGAGTGTTTTCTTGGAGTGCCCACATGTCGACTGGAATTTTTCGCCCCGGAGAGCGTTTGTCACGAAAGCTTTTTCGTTTGCAACAGTACTCCGTAAACAAGCATATGTGGACATTGTTGGAGGAGGAGCGAGTGTATAAACGAGGGTAAAATGTACCTTGCCCTGGTGAACAGATTGATTGGTTGGGTGGGTGGTTCTTCCGCGACGCCGCCTTCGTGTTCACAAGGTGGTGGAATCCACGGCAATTCTCTGATCAGCTGGAAACGTATGGAGGAATCTGAGGAAATTGACAATGTGCATGTAGTCAAGGACCAGTGCTGTGGCAAAAACCAAACTAGCATTCCACCAACATATCACTACTCAGATTCATCGTCGGCACTGGTTTGCTGGATTCAGGCGTTGTCACCTATCCGCGTGCAGTCTGGTGTGTTTCAAGTCTACCCTCCAAGGAATGTAGATAGAGCACGGGTCTACAGAAATTCTGTGACAAGAAACAAATGTGCGGAGGAACACTTTCTCTCGGGGGATCGGCATCTCCCTATTGAACTCCATCCTTCGGTGCGGTGTCGAGGTGGATTGGACCGGCATGTAGACAATACTTAAGGCATTGCAGCAGACCATGTTTCACGCAAACGCAGCTGCCGATAAAAGCTCCCAGAATGTTGACTCCAGACTTGGGGTTACTGCGGTCTGTGAACTCACTTCTGCTCTCATTCCAATAGTTCCGGGCAATATTCTGCGGTGCGATCTGAACACTCTACGAGTGTATAGGCATCCATGTCTCATTCTAACAAGTTGGCTGGTTTTGACAGGATGTAGCGGTAATGGTGACCACTGACAGATTTGCCTTCTTGAGCGAACTAGGTTGATCGCAGACCCATAGTCTTGCGGTGAGGCAAAAACAACACAGAAATCTAGAAACCTATGCTGAACATTCACTTGACATGAAACTTGTTGCGGTTATAACGAAGACGTCACCAACTATAAAAGCACACACACTCATAGACACACACATAGACTTGAATGTGAATTTGAACTATGTGCATCTTCCAATCATTGTACATGTGGTCTTACTTATTGTATCTCATAATTCACAGGGGTTTTACAATTGTTTTATTATTCGCCTTTGTTATTTTGTTTAAAATAAAGAAAAGTTTAGTAAAGTTTCTTGGATTTTTAGGTAATTTGAAACTTGTAGAGTGCATCAATCAATCAATGACATGAGAAGAAAATAGGTTTAAAAATGAATTTTCAAGATTCTTACAAAGATATAATTGGATTACTTATACATATGTTATAAAATGTAATAAGATTTGGAAACATAAAAAAGGTTTTTTAAAAAAGTTTATAAAATAAAAACATAAAATCTATTAGTTGTTAAGGATATTAATCTCAAAAAAAGAAATCCTCAATATATTCTAGTATCATTCAAAAGAATTGTAAAATCACTCAAAAGAATTGTAAAATCAGTCAAAGATGATATAATATTAAACTAAAATGGCTATTGCCAAAGACATAAAGACTAGAAAGTTTTTTGAAATAAGACTAAAGACTAAAAAGTCATTGACAAGAGTGAAGAAGACTTTACTCTTACCATTATATATACCCTCTATTAGAAGCAATATGACAATCTTCTCTGGAGCCTTTAACATGTGTTGACTTTGCTACATACATGTCTTAACTTGCAAGGTAAGTTATCTATATGTGCACTACGTAGTTAACTTGTTTTACAAGCTATTAATATGTGTGGTACATGGTTAATATGTTGACCAAATTTTTAACCTACTAATCAATTATAAACACATGTAAAGTCAAAATTGTCTCTATAAAGCTTCTAGAAAGCTTTTCTAAAAGATATTATAAAGTTAATATATTTTTACCTATTTCTACTTAATTATATAAGTAACTATTGGAATAAATGTATATGTTTGTGACATTACTTCCTCTTCTAAAGATGAATTCTATAAAGAGTAGTCATCATCTTTCATGGATCTTGCAATCCTTCATCTTGATTTTCATAGATGTAATCAATGAAAAGCTTCAATCATCTTTGCTATATTTGTAAGATTCTTTGGTGGCTCTCATATATATTTACTAATATCATATTCATGCTGATGAACAAGATATTTCAACATATTTTATATCATCTTGAATTTAATACTTCTTTATTCTCAAAATTTTGATTATTATTTACTTCTATAAAAGGAGGTGGGATTTGTCTTCTTCTCAAGATATTTTTTTTATTTTATGTGGCTCAAAAAGAGATATGTAGAATACAAGATAAATCTTTATTGATTCCTATAGATGTAATTAATAAGTAATAAGATTGACTTTCATAAATCAAAAAAAGATTTAAGTCTATGATAATCTAACTTATTATAAAAATAAATAATCTTGATATTACAACAAAATAAATATATCTTATCACCTATATTAAATTATAGTTGTTTTTCATAATAAGCAACTATATTGATCTTTTGTCGTTCTTGAGCTTCTTTTAACTACACCTTTATTGTTGCATGTACCTCTAACAAATAATTTGCCAAAAAATTATCAGCTTTTGAAAAGCCAAAAATATTAAGTTAAAGATAATAATTATAATTGAAAATATATATATATATATATATATATATATATATATGTTTGGTAGAAGAATGTACCAACTTATTAGATGCAAACTTTTTTAATGGCAAAATAGTTGTCTAATCATCTTAATCATAGTTGATGGTATACTTCAAATATTACTCCAAAAATTAATTCACTTGTTTTATTTGCCCATCAATTTGAAGATAAAAAGCCAAAGAGAACTTTATATCCATCTTTAAAATCTTGAAAAGAATTCTCTAGAATCTTGATATAAATTGAGTCTCAATATCTAATATAATATCTTTATATAATCTATAATAGCAATAGATGTTGTCAAGAAAAAAATTAGTTATTTTTTTGACTTCTAATAGATTTTATACATGATATAAAATATGCCATCATGATAAAATAACCTACTATCACAAATATAGGATCATACAAACCTAAGACTCAAAGATCCATGATAAAATCCAAAGAAGCAAAACACTATAGTTGTTCCAAAATAAGTAATGGCTGAAAAAGTCCATAAAGTCAATGACAAGAAGTTATTGATCTTAAACAAATATCACATGATTGTATAAAGACTTTAATTTTTTTTATACATTTGAAGACACCAAAAATTTCTTGATATTAATTTCAAAGTCTTGTGTATTCAAAATATTTGGCTATTAATAAGTCATGATGAGCTTATGTTAAGGATATGAATCTCAAAGAAAGAAAATTGTCAACACACTCTTGTATCACTGAAGAGAACTAGAAAGTGACTCAAAAGGTGATATAATATTCAATTAGAATAGCTATTGCCAAAAACAAAAAAAACAAAAAAGTCTTGAAATAAGACTAAAGACCAGAAAAGAGTTGATAAGAGTGAAGAAGGCTTAATTCTTGCTTCCATATATACTCTTTAATTAAAAGCTATGTGGCAATATTCTATAGGACCTCTAACATATGTTGATTTTGTTAGGCACATGTCTTAACTTGTAAGGCAAATTATCTATGTATGCACTACATAGTTAGCTTATTTCACAAGCTACTACATGGCATTAACTTGTTCTTTAAGCTACCAATACATGGTTGACTTGTTAACCAAGTTTTCAACCTACAAACATATCTAAAAACAAAACTATATTTATGTAGCTTCTAGGAAGCTTTTCTAGAAGACTTTATGATACTAATCTAGATTTACTTACTTCTATTTAATTATATAAGTAACTATTTAGGTGAATATATATGTCTATGACATTATCTCCCTTTTTAAAGACGAGTTCCATGAGGAACAATTTTCATATGTTAAGAAAGTCTAAGATGCGACAAATTCTATTTGTCACATACTCTAATCTTTGCTTTTTTTGAATATGGTTGATAAGCCTTCTTAGTATCAAGGACATGAATTAGAAGAAGATGTATAAACCTAAAAAATTTGTGTTAAAAGAAAAGTGAAAAAATAAAAACAAAGTAGTATGTATATTAAAAAAAAAAACTGGAATGGCTATTGCCAAATGACAAGGAAACTAGAGACTCTTAAATCTAGACTAGAAGCAAGAAAGGAGTTGACAAGAGTGAAGAGGGCTTCACTCTTGCCTCTATATATACTATCTAACTAAAAGCTATATGGCAATATTCTATAGGACCTCTAATATGTGTTGACTTTGCAAGATATATGACTTAGCTTATAAGGCAAGTTTTCTATGTATTGGCCACATAGTTAGCTTGTTCTTCAAGCTACCATCATGTGTAGCATATGGCCAAATTGTTGACCATATTTTTAAATTAAAAAGTCAATTAAAGATACTTATAAAGTCAAAACAACATTTATGAAGTTTTTAAGAAATTTTTATAGAAAATATTATGGAATTAACCTACTTTTATCTACTATTATTTAAATCATATGGATAATTATTGGTTTACATGTGTATGTCCATGACATTATCCCCCATTTTAGAGACAATTTTTATAAGGAGTGGTCTTCATATATTGAAAAAATCCAAAATACGGGGAATTGAATTTGCCACATACTTCGATCTTTGTTTCCTTTGAAGATAGTTGATTGGCCTTCTCAGCCATTGATAGTGTTTCATACTAGGGCAAAAACACAACCTTATTATTTGGTCATTATTGAGACCCTTGTAACTTCCTTTGAATAAATTATTAAGAATACCATCAAGAATTGTTTCTACTTCTAATAAAATCACCAAACAATAAAAATCTCTTCCAAGGTCATGATACCAAACACATTGTATCTTGCCATCTATTCAAAGAAAGACATGTTATTCTTCAGAATCTTCATCTCAATCTTGTCGTCTTGAAGGTTGTAAAAATTACAATGTCTCATCTGGTAAATTCACAAATGAAAGCTCTTGAATTGAATCTACTGGTTGTTGGTTCTCCATGTCCTTAGTGTCACAAATATATTGAAGCTACAAAGAAAAATAAAAGATAGAATGAAATTTTTCATGGACCTTGTTTGTTTTATAGCAAAGACTTACTATTCTTCATCTTAATTTAGATAGATATTGTTGATGAAAAGTGTCCATCGCCTTTGCTGCATTTGCAAGATTCTTTATCTTCTACAAACATTCACTAATATCATATCCACGCAAATGGATAAGATATTTTAATTTATTTTGGCACCACCTTGGGTCTAGAATTTCTTCCAATTTAAATTCTTCATTATTGTCTACTTCTATAGGAGGAGGTGCAGCTTGTCTTCTTGTAGGTATGTTTATAGTCTTATATGATTTAAGAAGAGTCATGTCAAAGACAAAATGGATCTTCATTGCCTTTGATGGATATAATCGATATGCAGCTAGATTGATTTGTCTACAAATAAGAAAAGGTCCAAGCCTGCGATAGTTCAACTTATCACAAGAATGAGTAGTCTTAATATTACGATGAAGCAATCATACCTTGTCACTTAAATTGAATTGTAGTTATTTTTTTTAATAAGTATATGCATTGATCTTTTGTAGTTCTGGGGTTATTTTTAATTGCACCTTCATTGTTGCATATAGCTCTGACAAATGATTTGCTAAACCTTCTGCCATAAGATTATGAACTTTTGAAAAGTCAAAAATATCAAGTCATAAATAATAACCATAATTAGTAAAAAAAGATGCTTGTTGCTTAAAAAAATACATCGTAATATTATAAGCAAACTAATCCAATGGCAAGAAGGTTCTCCAATCATCTTGTTGATAATTAATGATATACCTTAAGTATTGCTCCAAAACTTAGTTTATGCGCTCTGTCTGTCCATCAATTTGAGGATAAAAGGCCGAAAAAATGCTTTATGTCTATCTTTTAAAATCTTAAAAAGAATTCTTCAAAATCTTGACATAAATTGAGTCCCCTTATTTGATATAATATCTTTCGATAATCCATGATATTGATAGATATTATCAAGGAAAAGCTTTATAATTTTTTCATTGGTGATAGATTTTGTGCATAGTATAAAATGTGCCATTTTAATAAAATGATCTACTATCACAAATATAGAATCACACAATCTTGAGATTAAAAGATCTGTGATAAAATCTATAGAAATAAAAGACTATGGTTGTTCTAGAATAGATAATGGTTGAAGAAGTCTATAAAGTTGATGTCGAGGAAATTTTGACCTTCAACAAATGTTACACAATTAAAAAAAATATTTTAAAGCCCTCTATATTTGTGACTACCAAAAATCTCTAAATATTAGCTCTAGAGTCTTATTGTATCCAAAATGTCTTGTTGTTAGAAAGTTGTGATGTGTTTAAAGAACACGTAAATGAGCTTCTCTTTTTGGTATATATAGGCATCCTTTGAAATAAAGTAGGTTGTTTTTGAACTCAAACTTAGAATTATCACGAGACTTAAAAGAAGTATTCTTGATATCATAAATAAGAGGATTAGAGGATATACTTGATTGAATTTATTTTAAAAAAGTTAAATCAATAGTCAATGTTGATTTCACTGCTCAAAGATGAAATTATTTTGACTTGAATAAAATTCTCCTTTGTTGATTAAAAGCTGCATCTCCTTCTTAAGGTGCAAGATAAAAATGTATGGAAAGGAAATCAAACAAACCTTATTGTTTTTTTGGCTGATAAGTGATATTGAACTCAAATCTTGACAAAGACATGCTCCAAGAAGCCTAGCAATAATTCAAAATATGAGCTGACATGAAATACTTAAGGTTCTTTTGATTCATATACATGGTGATTGGATTGGAAGGATCTTTTAGATAATAACTCCATTCTTGAAAAGAATCCATAATTACAAAAAGTTCTTTCTTGTAGATTTCATAATTAATCTCGACTACTAAAAATTTTATGGAATGAAAAACTACTAGGTGAAGTTTATCATCTATTACCATTTGTGATAATACTGCAATCAAAGCAAAGTCCAATATGTCTGTTTTCATACAGAATGCCTTAGAAAATTTAATGTGATACAAGATTGGTGTAGAAATAAAGGTTGTCTTTAAAGCTTTAAATGCTACTTTTGCTTCTTTATTCTATTGAAGTTTGTCTTTACAAGTCAAACGTATGAGTAGAGTTGCAATTTAAGAAAGGTACTTGATGAAGATCCAATAGTAATTGACAAATCTCAAAAGACATTGGACATTTGAGACCATTTGGGATCTTCCAATCCATAATAGTTTAAATTTTTTTAGGATCCATTATAAGTCCATCGTTTGAAATGATGTAATCTAAGAAGTCAACCTGAGTAGTCTAGAATATACATTTTTTTTTTTTTTTTTATCTTGGAATAGAGTTCTGCATCTCTTAATTTTTGTAATACATAAGAAATATGAAATTTATGTTCATTTATATTCTTGAAATGGATCAAGATTTCGACTAGATAATAGACAACAAAATTATCAAAAAACTCTCAAAAAACATCATTCATAAGATATTGAAAAGCTGCTAGTGTATTTGTAAGTCCAAAAGACATGACATTATATTCAAAATGTCTATACCTAGTTTGAAATGCAGTCTTCTATTCATCTCTTTCTTTGATGCATACCAAATTGTATGCTTCTGGCAGCTCTATTTTTGTATAGATCTTAGCTTAATTCAACTGATCAAGAAGTCGACATATTAAAGGTAGTAGGTACCTATTTTTAATCATAATCTTGTTGAATCCTCAATAATCAACAAACATCTATAATGATCTATCTTTTTTCTTCACAAATAGAATTAATACTCATGTTGGAGATTTGGAATGGCATATGAAGTTCTTAGCTATATTTTCTTCAATATACTCCTTAAGTTTGGCCAATTCATTTTGTGATAAATTGTAGATTGGTCCAAATGGTGGTTGTGCTCTTCTTGAAGGTTGATTGAACAATAATATTAGTGATGTTCTCAAAGAGTATTTGCATTCTTTTTTTTAAAGATATCTTGAAAATACTCATATTGACTTAGAACACCACTTGAAGTCTTTGCAGTATTAGAAATAGATGTGGCATAAATGACACAAGGTGATCTTTCTTTTATAGCATACAAAAAAGCTCTTGTACTACAAACATAGGTTTAATTGTACTAGACTTGAGATTTTCTATTTGATTACCTGTACTTTTAATTATACTTTTAAAAAAGTTAAAATTACAAGAAATCCAATCTACTTAAGAGTTGTATTTTTTTAACCACAATAAACCTGAAATGATTGGATTAGATAAAAATATAATAATATTAAATACCACAAAGCTATTTGACCATTTGTTATTACTTTTATGGGAAGGATTTTGTGAGTGATATCTTTAAAAGACAACGGATGACCATCTATGACTTCTACGTGAACAAGTTTAATTTTCTTCATTAAAGATATGTTAAATCTTTTAACTAATTCTTCATCTAAGAAATATGCTTAGGCTCCTAAATCTAATAATACATAGGCTTTGTAATGTATAGGACCTAAAATATTATTCAATGTAAAACAAAGAGAGGATTTTAGGGAGAGAATAGGACCTTCATTAGATATTGTATAATTTTTCAGCCGCACGGTCCCTATTATAGCTGGACAAACTTGTTTTCTGATATATTATCTTCTTTGACATTTGTACACCTCATTTTATAATTTTGTCACTAGTTTAGATAATATTGAGCAATGTACTTAGGTTCTCCACAATACAAGCATAATCTTTTTTGACAACGATGAATCTTTTTTTGCTCAATAAGATGTTTAAAATGTACTACATCAATTTGCATATCCACTATTGTTGAATGTATGCATTGAAAAGGCATTGATATTGCCATTGAATTATAGTAATATTGACTCTTACTTATCTAACTCTCAAATCAAAATTTGAAAAGTCAATTGTCACACTTCATAGCAAAGGCAATTGCTTGACTCAATGTTTGAGGATTCGATAAGTTAAGCATCAATTTTTTTATCTCATATTGTAATCTATAGAAAAATTGGCTAATTAGTGCAGCATCATACTACTTGATATCAATTACAAGGTATCAAAATTATGAAGCATATATTGTTATAAATCGATTGTCTTATCATAAAATACGGATCTTATTGGTTGCAACATGAATTTCATCATATTCTCCATTCATAGATCAAAACTCTGTTAAAAAAACCTCCAAATTATCCAAAATTAGATCTCATCATTTAAAAAAAAATAAAAACTATGATAATGTTGAATCTAAAAAAAGTATATTAGTGAATCTAACTTGTGATCCTAGAGTTGGATAGCTTTAGATTTGAAGTTCAATCACAAGTTGTATTTGATTGATAAATCCTTCAAACTTAGATCTTATGCCATCAAACTTCTCAAGGAAGGCAACTCTTAGATCTCTAGTACCAGAAGGATGTTTCAGCATAGGAGAAGGGACATAATTGGATGCAGATGTTGAAGCAGCTTCAATCTTGTCTTCACTTCCTGCCATTCTTGTTGCTCTTTTTGGTGGTAAACTGAGTTGATGTATTGCAAACATTAACTCTCATAATTTCCTTTGTATTTGTGATATTGCATTCTTCATTTCAAGAAGCTTTGCCATGATAATACTTAAAAAATAAATGACTAATATTGCTTAAGTCAAGTAGAAGATGGGACTTTAGAACAAAGAAGATACTACAAATAATACTAATTTTAAGGAGGATAATCCGCAACTTCTAATACGCTTATGTCTTATCAAGAAAAATGGATAATCAACTCTTAATCAACAAAAGACAAAGCTCTAATATTGTAAGTGTACTCATGTCAATCTATTAAGAATATGAATCAGAAGAAGATGCATAAATTTGAAAAATCTATGTCAAAAGAAAAGTGGCAATATAGAAATATATTAGTATGTATATTAAAAGAAAATTGAAATGGCTTTTGATAAATAACAAAGAAATTAGAGACTCTTAAATCTAAACTAGAAGCAAAAAAAGAGTTGACAAGAGTGAAGAGGGCTTCATTCTTGCCTCTATATATACTATCTAACTAAGAGCTATGTGATAATGTTCTATAGGACCTATAATATGTGTTGACTTTGCTAGATACATAACTTAGCTTTCAAGGTAAGTTTTCTATGGGTTGGCTATATAATTAGCTTGTTCTTTAAGCTACCAACATGTGAAACATGACCAACTTATTGATCACATTTTAACCTAAAAAGTCAATTAAAGATACATGTAGAGTCAAAACAGCATCTATAAAGCTTTTAAAAAGCTTCTATAAAAGATATTATAGAATTAACTTACTTTTATCTATTATTATCTAAATCATATAAGTAATTATTGGTTTATATGTATATGTCTAATATCTCATTTGATAAATTTGCAAATGAAAGTTCTTGAGTTGAATCTGTTGGTTGCTAGTTCTCCATCTCTTTAGCATCACAAATACACAAAAGCTACAAAGAAAAATAGAAGGTAGAATGTTATCTTCCTTTGATCTTGTTTCTTTTATAGAAAAGATTTACTATTCTTCATCTTGAATTTGATGGATGTCATTGATAAAAGGCTTCAACTTTCTTTGCTATATTTCTAAGATTCTATGATGGCTCCTATGTGCATTTACTTATATCATATCCGTGCCAATAAACAAGATATTCTAACCTATTTTGGCACCATCTTGAGTCTAATCTTCTTCCACCTTGAATTCTTGATTATTATCCATTTTTATAAGAAGAGGTGGCATTTATCTTCTTCTTAAGATATTCACTATTTTATACGGCTCAAAAAGGGACACGTGAAATATAGGGTGGATCTTCATAGACTCTAGTAGATGTAATCAATAAGCAACAAGATTGATTTATTTACAAATAGAAAAAAGTTCCAACCTACGATAGTCCAACTTATCACAAGGACGAGTAGTCTTGATATTGCAACAAAATAATAATGCATTGTCATCTATGATGAATTGAGGTTGCTCCTTGCAATAGGCATCCACGTTGATTTTTTGTTGTCCTTCAACTTCCTTTAATTGTGGCTTTATTGTTGCATATAGCTTTGATAAATGATTTGCTAAATCTTTTGCTGTAAGATTATCAACTTTTGAAAAGTCAAAAGTATCAAGATGTGGATGTAACCATATTAGGCAAAGAAAGATATTTGTTGAATAGAAGAATGTATCAAATTATTGTGTGCAAACTTTACCAATGGCAAAAGAGTTGTTCACTCATCTTAATGATACTTCATGGTATACCTCAAATACTACTGAAGAACTTGATTCATCCATTTTGTTTGCCCATCAATTTGAGGATGAAAAGTCTAAGAAATCTTAATATCCACCTTTAAAATCTTAAATAGGATTCTCCAAAATCTTAATATAAATTGAGTCCATCTATCTAATATAATATCCTTTAATAATCCATGATAGCGATAGATATTGTCAATAAAAACCTTAGTTGTTTCTTCACCTAAAATAGATTTTGTATATAGTACAAAATATGCCATTTTGGTGAAGTGATCTACAATTACAAATATAGAATCATATGAACTTGAGATTAGAAGATTCGTGATAACATCCACAAGAACAAAAGACCATGGTTGTTCTAGAATTGATAATAGTTGAAGAAGTCTATAAGATAGATAGTGAAGTGTTTTAGATCTTAAACAAGTAATACATGATTGTTCAAAGTCTTTGACTGCCTTCTATATTTGAAGCCACCAAAAATCTCTTGATATTAGTTCCAAAGTCTTCTTGTATCCAAAATGTCTAACTGCTCAAAAATTATGACAAGCTTAAAGGACATATATTTGTATCTTACCTTCTAGAATATATAGGCAATCTTTGAAATATAATAAGTTGTTCTTGAACTCAAACTTTGAAGTATCATAGGACTTAGAAAAAATACTCTTGATATCATAAATAAGAGGATTAGATGACATACTTGATTGAATTTGCTTGATAAAGATTGAATCAATAGTCAATATTGATTTTATTGCTCAAAGATGAAAATGCTTAGGCTTTAAGAGAATTCTTGTTTGTTGATCAAAAGATCCATCTCTTTTTTTTGGTATAAGATAGAAACGTCTAGAAAGGGCATCTGATAGATCTTGTTATTTTTGGGATTGATAAGTGATCTTGAAATTGAATAGAAATAAAGACATGCTCCAACGGGCTTGAAAATAATTCAAAATACATGTTCACATAAAGTACTCAAGGTTCTTTTGATCCGTATACATAGTGACTGAATTTGAAGTGCCTTCTAAATAATAATGCCATTCTTGAAATGAATCCATGATTGCAAAGAGCTCTTTGTTATGGATCTTATAATTAATCTTCGCTGCTAAAATATTTTTTGGAATGGAAAGCTACTAGGTGGAGTTTATCAACTGTTTCCATTTATGACAACAAGGTACTCATAGCAAAGTTTGACGCTTGTGTTTCCATAAAAAATGCCTTAGAAAAGTTGGCACAATATAAAATTGGTATAAAAATAAGTTCTTTTTTTAAAGCATCAAATAATACTTCTACTTCTTTATTCCACTCAAATTTTTCTTTATAAGTCAAATGTGTAAGTAGAACTGCAACTTGAAAAAAGTTCTTAGTAAAAATTTGATAGTAATTAGCAAAGTCCAAAAAGCATTGCACATCTCATATTATTCTTAGAATCTTTCGATCTATAATAGTTAGGATTTTCTTAGGATCCATCATAAGGCCTTTCTTAGAAATGATGTATCCTAAAAAGTCAACTTGAGTAGTGTGGAATACACACTTTTTTAACTTAGCATATAATCCTACATCTCTAAGTTTCTGTAACATGCAACAGACATGAAGTTCATGTTCTTTTGTATTATTATAGTAGATTAGAATATCATCTAAATAGGAAACAACAAATCATCTAAAAATTCACAAAAAATATCATTCATAAGATGTTGAAAAGTCATCAGTGCATTTGTGAGTCCAAAATGCATGACATTATATTCAAAATATCCATACCTAGTTTAAAAATCAATTTTTTATTTATCTCCTACTTTGAAACGAACTAAGATATATGCTCTTTGTAGATCTATTTTGATATAGATCTTGCTTTGATTGAGTTGGTCTAGAAGACCTGAAATCAAAGGCAAATGATACCTATTTTTAATGGTGATCTTATTGAGTCCTCAATAATCTATTCACATCCACAAAGATCCATCTTTTTTCTTCACAAATAAGATAGGAGCTCAAATTGGAGTTTTAGAATGGCATATGAAGTTCTTTGCCAAGTTTTCATCAATATATATCTTTAATGCAGCCAACTCATTCTATAATAAGCTATAAATTGGTCCAAATGGTGGTTGAGCTCTTTTTTTTAGATCAATTGAAAAATCATAAGATCAATGCTTTAAACAAACATCTACATTTTTTTTTTCAAAAACATCTTAAAATTTTTGATATTGGCTAAAAATACCATTTGATATTTTTCCACCATTAGAAATTGATGTAGCATGTATAGCAAAAGATGATCCTTCTTTTGCAACATGTATGAAAGCTTTTACATTATCTTCTTTGGAAATTGTGCTACTCATTTTGTAATTGTGTTGCTTCTTTGGACAATATTGAGTAGTGTGCTTAGCATCTCCACAATATAAACACAAATTCTTCTCGTAACATCGAGTCTTTTCTTGATCCGTGAGAGATTTAAAACGTATCGTATTAATTTGCATTC
This sequence comes from Physcomitrium patens, assembly GCF_059467195.1. Lineage (NCBI taxonomy): Eukaryota > Viridiplantae > Streptophyta > Bryopsida > Funariales > Funariaceae > Physcomitrium > Physcomitrium patens. The sequence continues at coordinate 9,023,510 of NC_143432.1, forward strand.
ATTGTAGCTTTGATGAATACGTTTCAAAAAACTTAGGAGCTGTTGCCATTACTTGACTTATTCTTCTATGGCCAAATCTTTTTTCTTGATACCTTTCAAACAATCAATTGTTGCATAGAATGAATTTAGTAATAAATTGTTCAAAAGATTCTACTTTTGGTATTGTTACATAGAAATCTTTGATACTATCCTTCAACCTATATCAAAATTGATTGATAAGTATTTTGTTATTCCAGTATAAGTTACAAGCAAGGTTTTGGAATTCAGCAACATATGTGGTAGTTGATTGTAGTCCTTATTGTAAAAATAAGAATTTTATCTTTGCTACTCATTCTTGATTATTTTCTCCAAATGTGGCCGTAAACAATTCTAAGAGTGAATTTAAATCATAAAGAAGTTATGAATCATTTTCCATCAAAGGTGCAAAGCAAGAAAGAGCATTTCCAAATAGAAGTGCACCTATAAAGCCGACTTGAGTAAATCCATCCACATATTGAAAAAAATATAACCTTAAGTAGAGCTTAATTTATTGTAAAAATCCTTCAAATTTTGATCTTGTTCCATCAAACTTTTTGGACATATTAATTCTTACCTCTCTTGAGCTTATAGAAGCAAGATCCTTTGAATTTGGTTATAAGGCTGATTGACTTGTTTCTCTAAACTGCACAACTTCTTGATGTAGACTCTGGACTTCTTTCATATGTATAGAAGTAGTACTTCCATAGTTGAAATTTGTGATGTGTAAAATTTTTGCTCTAAGAGTGTTGACAAGCTCATGAAGATCTGCAATAGTTACAAATGTATTCTCACTTTTGTTGAGAATAGCATCCATAATCTTTTCTTCCATAGACAACTCAAACAAATCCAAAAAATTAAATTAGAGGAAGGTAATCCACAACCTCTAATAAAAATTTCCATAAAGTGCAGTAATTTACTCTCTTTAAGGAAAAGATCAGTGTTAAAAAATAAGATTTTTTGTTTAAAAGTGAGGAGTCCACAACCTTCAAAACATAACAATAGAAGTGGGGTAATCCACTCACTTCTAACACAAGAGAAAAATATTATGTTAGCACTCTTATCAAGCTGTCAAGAACATGAATCTCAAAGAAAGAAAATCTTCAACACACTCACGTATCACTGAAGAAAAGTAGAAAGTCACTCAAAAAGTGATGTTATATTAAACTAGAATAGCTATTGCCAAAAACAAAAAGATTAAAAAGACTTGAAACAAGACTAAAGACTAGAAAGGAATTCATGAGAGTGAAGAAGGCTTCATTCTTGCCTCCATATATACACTCTAATTAAGAGCTATATGGCAATATTCTATAGGACCTCCAATATGTATTGACTTTGCTAGCCACATGTCTTAACTTACAAGGCAAGTTATCTATGTCTGTGCTACATAAATAGCTTGTTTCACAAGCTATTATATGGCATTAACTTGTTCTACAAGCTACCAACACTTGATTAACTTGTTAACCAAGTTTTCAACCTACAAACACATATAAAGTCAAAACCACATTTAAAAGACTTTATAAAATTAATCTAGATTTATCTACTTCTATCTAATCATATTAATAACTATTGAGGTAAATGTATATGTACATGATAGCTTAAAGAATATATAATTGTATTTTGCCTTCTAAAATATATAATCATTCTTTAAAAAAGAATAGATTATTCTTAAAATTTAATTTAGAAGTATCATTAAACCTAAAAGAATTATTTTTCATGTCATGAAGAAAAAGATCAAAGAATATATTTGATTGAATTTTATTAACAAATGTTGAATTAATAGTCAATATTGATTCTATTGCTCAAAGATAGAAATGCCCTAGCTTTAAGAAAATTATTTTTTGTTGATCAAAAGATGCATTTGCTTTTTGTGCAAGATAAGACCATCTAGAAAAGATATCTAACAAACCTTGTTATTTTAAATAAACTTGAAATTAAATCTTAATAAAGACGTGTTCCAATGGGCTTCGTGACAATTCAAAATATGTACCTATATGAAATACTCAAGATTCTTATGATTTGTGTACACAATGATTGAATTAGAAGCATCTTTTAAATAATAATGCCATTCTTGAAATGAATCCATGATTGTAAGATGCTCTTTGTTGTAGATTTCATATTTAATCATAGTTGCCAAAAAGTTTTAGGAATGAAAAGCTATCAAGTAGAATTTATCATTTGTTTCCATTTATAATAAAAAAAAATACCTAAAAATAAATTTACTACATTTATTTTTATGAAAGATGCCTTAAAAAAATCCATACAATATAAAATTAATACAAAAATAAATGTTGTCTTCAAAGCTTCAAAAGATGCTTTAGCTTCTTTGTTCTACTCAATTTTGTCTTTACATATTAGACATATAAGAAGAGCCACAACATAAGAAAAGTTCTTGATGAAATTTTTGTAATAATTGGCAAATCCCAAAAAATATTACATATTTTTTATTATTTTTGAAATCTTTCAATCTATGATAGTTTGAATTTTGTTTAGATCCATTATTAATTCTTTGTTGAAAATGATATGTCTTGAGAAGTCAACTTGACTAGTATAGAATACATGTTTTTTCATCTTGACATATACTCCTATATCTTTACGTTTATGTAATACATGATGAATATAAATTTCATATTTTTTTATATTCTTAGAGTATATTAAAATATTATCAAAATAATAGATAAAAAAATTATCAAGAAATTCACAAAAAATATCTTTCATAAAATGTTGAAAAGTGATTGGTGCATTTGTGAGTCCAAAAAGCATGACTTTATATTTGAAATATTTATATTTAGGTCAGAAAGTAGTCTTTCATTCATTTTTTTTTTCATATAATTTAATTTGTATTCTTTTTATAGATCTATTTTTATATAGATCTTTGCATAATTGAGTGAGTCAAGAAGTCTTAAAATTAGAGGTAGGAAATACTTATTTTTGATAGTGATCTTGTTAAGTCTTTGATAGTTTATGCACATCCATAGAGATCTATTTTTTTCTTTACAAATAAGATAAGAGGTCTTATTAAAAAATTTGAATGGTGTATATAGTTCTTAAGTAAGTTCTTATCAATATGTTCCTTTAATGTAGTCAATTCAGTTTGCAGTAAGCTATAGATTGGTCTAAATGGTGGTTGAGCTCTTTCTTGAAGATCAATTGAATAATCATAAGGTCAATGCTTGAGAGAATTTTTGTATTTTTTTTTCAAAATCATCTTAAAAATCTTGATATTATCTAAGAATACGACTTGACATCTTTCTACCATCAAAAATAGATATAGCATATATAATAAAAGATGAACTTTTTTTACAACATACATAAAAGCTCTTGCACATATTAAAAAGGATTTCATGTATTAGACTTATGTATTTCTACTTAACTAATGGGATTCTAGATTATATTATCAAAAAATTTAAGGTTACAAAAAATTCAATCTATTTGAGGATTATTTTTTTTAACAATAATAATTCTAAAATAACTAGATTAGATATAAATCTTATCATATTAAATATTACTATGCTATTGTGATCTTTAATTGCTATATCTAAAAGAACACTTTTATGGATAACATTTCCAAAAGATAACAAACAAGTATTTATGACTTCTACATTTATAGGTTTAGTTTTCTTGACTAAAAATATTTCTTATCTTTTGACAAAATCTTCATCTATAAAACAAGCTAAGACCTGTGAATCTAATAATATAAAAACTTTGTAATTTTTAGATCCTAAATAAGCATCTATTATAAATCAAGATGATGGATCTAAGAAAAAAATATGACCTTTACTAGGTGTTGTACATAATTCCAACTACACGTTCGCTATTATAATTGAAGAAACTCATTTTCTAACATATTGACTTCTTTGGCAATTATACTCTTCATTTTGTAGTTGTGATGCTTCTTTAGATAATAATGAGGAGTGTACTTTGCTTCTCCAAAGTATAAGCACAAACCTTCTTCACAACATTGACTCTATTCTTGTTCTATTAAGGATTAAAAATATATTGTATCAATTTGCATTGGTTCTAGCCTTGATAAATAAGTTTCTAAAAATTTAGGAAATGTCGCTATTACTTGACTTATTCTTCTTTAATCAAGTCATTATTTTTGATGTCTTTCAAATAATTGATTGTACCATATAATCGCTAGAGTAATAATTTTTTTTAAAGATTCTATTTTTAATATTATTAATAATAATTTTTTGATGTTATCCTTCAATCCATATCAAAATTGTTTGATAAAGGCTTTATGGTTCTAATCTATGTTACAAGCAAGGTTTTAGAATTTAGTAGCATATATGGTGGTTGATATTAATCCTTGTTATAAAGACAAGATCTTATTTCTTGCTACTCTTTCTTGATCACTTTTTCCAAATGTGGTTATAAATAATTTTAGGAATAAATTTAAATCATAAAAGAATTATGAATTCTTTTCTATCAAAGGTGCAAACTAAGAGAGAGCACTTCTAGATAGAAGTATGCCTATGAACCTAATTTAAATAAATCCATCAAAGTATTGGAAGTGATACAACTTTAGATAAAGCTTGATTTATTGCAAAACTTCTTGAAATTTTAATCTTGTTCCATCAAATTTCTCAAGCATATTAATCCTTATCTTGGTCATAGTTGTAAAAATAAAAAATTTTAGATTTGGTTGTAAGATTGATCTACTTGCTTCCTTCAATTGCACAACTTCTTGATATAAACTTTTAACTTCTTTTATAGACATAAGATTAGTGTTTCTATGATTAGCATTAGTGATGGATGAAATTTCTACCTTGAAAGTATTGAAAAGTTTGTAAATATTTACAATAGTTGTAAATCTATTCTCACTTCTACCAAGTATAGCATTTATGATTTTTTCTTTCATTTTAAACAATTTAGTAAATCCACAAGTCAAATTAGTAGAGAGTGATCTGTAACCTCTAATGTCAAATGAAAATTTCCACAAGGAAGGATAATCTATTTTTTTTAAAAAAAAATCTAGTATTAAAAAATTAAAAATTTTGTTTAAAGGTGGATAATCTGCAATCTTTAAAACATAATAATAGAAGTGGAACAATCCAATCACTTCTAAAACAAGACAAGAACAATAAATTAGGACTCTTATCAAATTATTAAAGATATGAATCTCAAAGAAAGAAAATCTCAATACATTCTTGTGTCCCTCAAAAAAATTAGGAAATCAGTCAAAGATGATATAATATTAAATTACAATGGCTATTGCCAAAAATACAAAGACTAAAAAGTCTTGAAATAAGATTAAAAACTAAAAAAGTATTGACAAGAGTGAATAAGGCTTTATTCTTGCCTCCATATATACTCTCTATTAGGAGCTATGTGGCAATATTCTATAAGACTTCTAACATGTGTTGACTTTATTAGAAACATGTCTTAACTTCCAAGGCAAGTTATCTATATGTGTACCACATAGTTAGCTTGCTTCACAAGCTACTAATACATGTGATACATGGTTAACTTCTTCACCAAGTTTTTAATCTATCAATCAAGTACAAACACATGTAAAGTCAAAATTACATCTATAAAGCTTCTAGGAAGCTTATTTAGAAGATATTATGAAGTTAATATATATTTACCTACTTCTTCTAAATCATATAAGTAACTATTGGAATAAATGTGTATGTCTATGACACTACTCTAAATAAATCAATATTAACTATACATAAATTTTATCATACAATACATAACCAATATTAAATAAAAATAAAATTAGAAAAAACAAACTTAGAAGAGTTAAATCTTATGATTTAAAATAGATTCACCATTAATATAAATTTAAAAAATCAATAATTATTTCTTTTTCTTCTTCTTTTATATTTTATATTTATATTTTATATTTTTAAAAACTAGATTTTTATAATAAATAGTACATGTAGTTATTTTTTCAAATGATAAAAATTTATTCTTCGAAGAATTTATTTTAAATTTTTTTATTATAATAATACCTATATAAATATTTTGAAATATATTCATTGTGTGATAATTATTTTAAATAGATTATATAAAAATATAAGCCCTTATAATAATAATAAAATATAATTATAGCATATTTAAGATGCAAATAATTTTTTATTTTTTTATTTTTTTTCTATGGAATTATTTTTTTTTATAAGTAGGTTTTTGGATCCATCAAGCAAAGTCTCTATTTTCTCCTAGAACAAAATTTTATTCTTAAATTTTCAAAAAAATCAACTATTTTTAAAATTCTATAATGACAAAATCAATAAAAATTTAACAAATTTATAAAATATTTTTTAAAAATTAAAAATTATTACTATGGTTAAAAGTATATTTTATTAAAATTTAATATAGATATTTGTTAGCTTATTGTGATCTTTATCGTAAAAACATGAATTTGATCTTTAATAGCCTTTCTTAATTAGTATTTTTAAATATGATTAGTACCACTTTCAAAAGTGAATTTAAATTATAGAAGAATCATAATTTTTTTCCATCAAAGTATCAAGACTTCTAGATAGGAGTAAATCCAACTTAAATAAATCCAATAAAATATTAAAAAAAATATGATCTTAGATAAAGCTTAGATTGTTATAAAAAATCTTTAAATTTTTTATTTTATTCTATTAAACTTCTCTAATATATAAATTCTATCTTCTTCCATATTTTTTCTACCAAGAATTCTAAGATTCAATTATGGACTTCATCCACTTGTTTCTTTTAACCACACAACTTATTGGCATCGACACTAAATAATATTGTTGACTTCTTTTATAGATGTAGAAATATTATTTCCATAATTAATGTTAATAATACATGAGATTTTCACCCAAAAAATGTTCACAAGCTAATAAAGACCTACAATAGTTGCAAATCTATTCTCACAACAACTACGTGTAGCATTCATAATTTTTTTTCTATCTCTATAATAGAAAACTTTAACAAATCCATAAGTTGAATTCAAAGCAAGTAATCTGTAATTTTTAATATCAAATCAAAACTTTTACAAAGAAGAGTAGTTCATTCTTTTTTAGAAAAGAATAAATGTTAATTTAAAGATGGATATTTTGCATCTTTCAAAACACAATAAAAAAAAGTAAAGTAATCTATTTACTTCTAAAAAAACAAGAAAAGAGAACTAAGATTCTTTTAAAATTGTGAAGGATATGAATCATAAACAATAAAATGGTCAATACAATCTTGTGTCACAAGCAAAGAGCATATAAACATTCAAAGTTAATATAATATTAAAATTGGAATAGCTATTGTTTAAGACAAGAAGTCTAGAGACTCTTGAAACAAAAGTAAGTATAAGAAAGGCAATGGCAAAAGTAAAAAAGGCCTCATTCTTGCCACCATATATACTATATAATTAAAATCTATATAGCAATGTTTTATAAGAACTCCAACATATGACTAACTTGTGAAACAAACTTATTATAGGTGTGCTATATAATCAACATGTACCACAAGTCATTAACATGTGTGACACGTAGACAACTTATTGGCTAAGCTTTAAACCTATCAATCACCTACAAACACGTACAAAGTCAAATCTATGTCTATAAAGCTTCTAATATGAAATTAGTATGATAATATTTTGTAGAAAAATATGAAATGTTTAAAATGAATTATAAAAAATATGTTTTTAAATGTATATTTAAAACATAAAATATTATTATAAAATACTTAAAGTTCTTTAAAAAGAAATATAAATAAAATATTATGCTTAAATCCTAAATTTTAAATAAAAGTGCATTATAGATGATAATATTATTTTTCAAATAAATCAACAAATGTAAGAATTTATTCTTTGTTAGTTTTATTATTTTATTATTTTATTATTTTATTATTTTATTTTGAGATATTATTTTTTCAAATTATAATAATAATAATAAATAAATAAAATTAAAAAATTGGATCAAATTTTTAAATACAATAAAATTGCACCTAATCTAGAAATCAATTGATTATTTCATTCAAAATGGCTTTTGAAAATGTCACAAAAAAAAAAAAAAAAAAAAAAAAAAAAAATGGAATATGAGTTGTAATCAATAATTTCTTTACTTCTGATAATTTAGTATTTTATTTTGAACATTTTATCTTTAGTTTTATTTTATGAATTAAACATATGACTAAAATATTAACTAAAAATTATATTTAAAACAAATTTGAACATCATAAATTACAATGTTTAATTTCAGAATCTCTTAAATAGATAATATATAGATATATATATATATATATATATATATATATACTATTACTTTATATGGTTTATGCCAAGATTCTACTTGATTAGTATGAAATATTGATTATTTGAACTTAAAGTTGAATTGCATATCTTTGAGTTTTGTAATATAAAGCAAACAAATTATTCATGTTCTTTTATATTCTTAGAGTATATAATAGTACTTTTTTTGATTAGTAAAACTTTGAAGTTTATTTTCTTTTTTAAAAATTAAAAAAGAATAGATAAAGTATTTGCTAATCCAAAATTAATGATATTATACACAAAATAATTTTAGTTTTCCCTTATGAAGATAGTAGTGTTCTTAGAAAACCTTAAGTTTGATTCTTTCTACTTTCTTCATATTGAAATAGTAGTATTTAGTGTTGCTATAGATCCTAATATTATGCACTCCTTCCATGTTGTATTATAAGTTCTAGTATTGAACATTCTTATTCATTTACATTTGTTCTTCAATGACTCTTGTTCTTTTCTTGCCAATACCTTTGCTTGTATTATTTGTAGAGTACATATATATATCTTTAGACTTACCACTTATATCCTAAAAATGAGTGAATCAATATATATATATATATATATATTTTAATTAATCAGTTTAGAATTTTGTAAGATTATGTGTGGTTTCTTATTGGTTTTATATAATCAAATGTGTTTCTTATTTTATCCTTTTAAGTGAAAATTTAGATTCTCACTCCTCTCATAGATTTATAATATTCAAGTGTACAAAATGACTTCAGCAAAACACATTCTGAAACAAAAACACTTCTGTGCTGTACAATAATTGTTTTGACAGTTACAAGCGCATATCTTTCAAAGAAATTGTCTCTACTCCAAGCTTTTGTTGAATTATTGTGTAATTCAATTATTTCATGTTATCATGCTCAATTTCTTTTTCTCCAGCATACTTTTGCAAGATCTTACATCTCTTCTCTTTCTTTATCTCTCCTCTCTCTCTCTATCTCTTTATATCCACAAACATTGTATTGCCTTTTTTCTTTTCTTCCTCCATTACTTCACAACAACTCTTAATGCATAAATTCTAAAAGGTAGTGTTTTTCCTGACCTACCATTAGTTTTGCTTGGAGCTGAATTATTTCTCTTCTTTATTCAACTAAATTAGTTCAATAGACTATATTTCCTTGGATTAGATTTGCATTCAATAATTTTGTGCTTAAAAACAAAAGTAAGATCAGATAAAATAATTTGAAGATTAAATTTTATGTTTGATAAGTCAGATACAACTTAAGAACCTATCTGATATGTTCAATATTGAAACTTCTTATTCCTTACCTTTAGAGTATATATATATATATATATATGTATATACGGACATCAAAGCTATGATCGTCGTGTAGCCAGCTTCTAGTTCATTTCACAGAAGTTGTAATGGAACAAACTTATTTGATATATCAAAACATCACACAGTAAAATCAAATCAAATGTCCTCTCAAGATAGGTTAAAGTTTGAGTGAAAATTGTACATATTTCAATCCAAAGGAATTTCAAATGGATGATTTTAATTAAAAAGAAATGATAATTGTTGCCAAGACGAATTCAATACAACAATCAGCCGATTTCCACCTCAATCGGAAAGGCACCTTAATTCATATATTTATTAAATTTTTATAGTGGTAGCTCATAAATTCCTCCAAGCATGGATCGAAATTTTGTGGTTTTCATTGCCTCCATTACTAACAACCGTTAATGCCGACTAATTAATAAGAAGACTAACCACGATGAAACGTGAGAACTGAACATTAATCCCACAATGCCACGCTGTCATAAATGTGGCAGCGGAAGTCAAGCTGACGTGGTCGCCAGTGACGCTGACTTGGACTCTCATTTACTCCACAGCACAAAGAAAGGTGCCAGCTGGAGAATATTCTAGAAAATCGTATTACCCGTCTGGCTCCGATCCATTCTGCCACGAAGGACCCCTCCACGTGGCCTGAATTCCCGAGGCGTATCCTGATCCCACCTGGCATGGCTCCACGCTCACATCCCATTGGTGCTGACCCGTCTTATCCCACATTGACTCCTCGTGGATATTATCCTACGTATCACATACGGTGAGTCTAATCCGGTACCGTTCTGTTCATACCGCGCAGAGGGGTGCCCCATTTGATATCGCTCCACAGTATCACGCTATCCTGACCTCTCCCCAACTTGTGCTAAGGAACTCACGAGCCCACTATTTCGTGACCTGGCCGATTAGGACTTGCGCAGATGTTGATATGGATACTGTGTAGAGTTGTATTCGTACAAAATCAAGGGGGTGAGATATGCAGTATAGGATCCGTATAGGACGAGAATATAGGGTAGCGGTAGAGAAGCGACGGGTGGGGCTAAAAGCGGGTCATGGCACGGCACCATTTTCAAAAACAGGATATAACTGTGTGAAAGGGTATAATTTATGCCAATGTCATCACATGTTGTTCTAAACTTGTGTTGCATATGACAAAAACATTGTGATGTGCTACAGAATGAAATTCAATATGCATTGGGGTGTGTAACACAAGTTCAGGGCAGCTTGTGGTGGCATTAGCAAAAATTACGATAACTTGCAATGAGTGGCAAGTTATGGTGGCAATAGCAAAACAATATGTGATGGCATTAGCAACACCCTAATTATGTAAAAATCATCATCTTCAAAAAATGAGATTTGTTACCAACATTTGATTTTGATGATTTTTTTTAGATGAAGCATTGTTCAATTGCAAGTCAAATGAATGTTTTGTATTTTTACATAATCACTTCATTTTTGGATTTTCTTTGTCTTGTATTTTATCACAGGATCATAATAGTAGGGTCACCACAACATTACATACGTTCTATAGATGGGTGCCATTGCATTATCATTATCATCATCAGCACAGTAGTTATATGCTGCACAGAATTTCAAATCAACCTCTTAGGCACATCAGCTCCTTCCTTCATGTGGTCCAAGATAAATCAAAATAAACAAATAAAAAGAGAAAATATACAGCAATGAAATGTGTTGTTGGGGCTGAGCAAGCACTCCTCAATTCAAACACATACCCATGTCATGCATGGACATAAAAATGTGAACCCTTTCATGCACCAAAACATATGTCTTGTATCATTGTTATTATCATTGAAAATATTGGCAACAAAGAAGAAGAGATTAAAATTCTCTACCTCTACTTTAAACCTAACAAGCTTTTGGCTTTCCCACATTGGATTCTGGCACAGGCCTAAAAGTTGCTAGATGCTGGTAATGGGGAATGGACCTATGGCCCTATAATCTCATCATCAGCAAGTGTGACCAGGTAAGAAAGATAGGTGGCTTCACTGGCACAGTCCATGCTGTGAAACACAGTCCCCTTGTAATAGAACCAAACAGGTCAAACTACCGTTGTACAAGTTCAAAGTAATAAGAAAAGCATATTCCACCAGCAGCCATACTTGCCTTATTTAGTACCCACTACTATTCTAATTCATGAACACCCATCTTTTCTTCTCCCCACGTGCAAATATCTCCCTTGCAAATTGCACACCTGTGAGCCCATATTGGCAATCCCACTCCTCCCCCCCCCCTACATTCCATTCATTAAGGATGAAGGAATGAGCTTCAAGTCCCTTTGCCTCTGCGAGTTTCATAACCCACACTCCCATTAGGGCTGTAAGGCCTTGACAAATAAGGGAGGGGGGTACATAGCCTTTCACTGTGGAGAGTGTTGGGTTTTTTGATGGGGGGGGGGTGAGGTGGCTAAATCAAGGACAATCTTTATAACTCACGTGAATAGAACTCAGTGCCTCGCCATACATTCATCCACGGGAGGAAGGGATGATCATCCATATTCGGAACGAATAGAAAGCAAATTGCAAGGCAGAGTGGGGGATCAGGTGCGTACCTCATTCTTCGTCTTGGTCTTCTTCGTCGTCGTCGTCGTCGTTGTTCTGGGAGTGTCGCGGCCCCCACCCACTCCATTAAAAGCGTCGCAAATTTTACAACCTGCGGATCGGGGGTGCTTCCCATGCACATCCCACGCGGCGCTATTTCCAGGGGGAGTTGGCTGTTTCCATCCGCACCCAAATGTAGACCACCGCAGAATACTAGCATCCTCACACTCGATGAGTGTCTAATTTTGCAGGACGCAGTTCTCCTTTTTTTCCCCTGACCCCGTCGTTCGTTGCTTCGTGCGCTCGATCGTAGTTTCCTTCGCTGCCTCGTCATCAGATGCCAAGGGGTCATCATGCTCTACTCCCAGGCAAGGTGTAATTAAAGGATGGCATTGGGTTCGTGTGTGGGTCCCGGTTCCGTTTGATTTTGTTCGGCTGTGGGTTTGGAGCTCCTTCCTTCTCGCTCGCCATGCGAGTGTGGTGCAGCTTGCTAAGGGCGGGGAAATTTGAGGAAGCCAGGAGTGAGTGTGCGTGTATGTGTGAGAGAGAGGGAAAGAGAGTGAGACGAACTAAGGCGTGTGCGTCTTTTTGGCGGCGCTTTTGATGAACCTGGACCACTTGCACTGGGCTCGAGATGTGATCCTCTTCGAGTGTCCCTAAGCACTGTAGCGCCGGCGGGTTTGTTCATAGTCATACACCTTGTGTTGAACCGCGAGGCCGTCGTGTGGGTTTGTTCCTGATTGATGGTGCTTGTTAGCACTCGAAGCATTGTTGGATTCTGGTGTAGAGGCGTTTGTGATTGGGTCCCGGTGGATAGCAGGTGAACGGTTCAGTTTGGACTTTTTTTTGGAGCGGCGCGGTGACGGTTGTTGTGTAGATCTCTTCGTGGATTCTTCTTTCGGTATTGTTCTCCCCTCCCTGATTGCGAGAGGGTGTGTTCTGTGAAAGGCTGATGTCCCATTCTCCAGAAGTCGTGGATCACGTAATGCAGTGAACAGCTTATTTCAACTCTGAAGTGTCTTGGCCTGGACGTCGCAGACGCTTCTTTTATCCGGCAGAGAAGGCCTAAAATTCGGTTGTTGTTCTCAGATCTTTCAATGAGAGCTTTCTGGTAACTTCTTGCATTGCTCTTTGAACGTGATGTCCTTGGACAATTGTGCCAGAGAAGATTTTTGACACTGGTCTGTTGAAGGAACTTTCAAGATCCTCACACTTCTGCTAGAACTCTAGTAAGCGGGATTCTAGTTCGAAAGGTTTACGAACGAATGTATAATCCCAACATACAACTGGGCATTGAAGTTTTCGAAGGAATTACTTTTTCACTTGCAGGAATCACCAACACTGCGTTGAACACCAGGAAGTAAGAGTGGATGCGCTCAGTGAAGCGTCTCGGACGGTTGCGCGTGGAAGCAGTCCTCTTATTGTGAAGGCAGCAAATGGCTGTTACTCTTTGTCGGGTCTGAGATAGTTCATTGAAGCTGACCTACAATGCCTGGCCCTTGCTTCTCATGGGCCAAGTCCATTTCCTTCAAAGCCAAGTCAATAACTTTCAAGTCTGATTCAGGCTCGGAGATATCCCACGAGTCTCGTTCCGGTTCATTCTCGTCGACACCGCTCAGGGGTGAACATTCGAAGTCCCCTCCACGCCGCTATGGCTGTACGCAAGGTTGTACTCCTAGCATTGCCAACTTGAAAGAAATGCTCCAAGGCAACAGTTCGTTGCTCAGTAGCAAATCTTCTTCACATTCTTCCTCCTGCGCCAGCCCTCCGAAGAACGAATCGTATATCCATCAGACCAAGAATGGGGATTACATGTATCGTGCACCTCTCCAGTCGAAACCGAACAGGACCTTTCGGAAACAGAACAGCTTCGGCAGTGCACAAGAGGTAACTAGGACCTCAAGGGAGCTGGTAAACATTGATGTGAGTACCAAGGAGAACCTATGTCTTGTGAAGGGGTGTTGCGAGTGCAGCAAGCATTGCAACCCAGGGGGTGGTAGGATTTTCCCGAGGGATCCTCAACATCATGGCTCTCTTTCTCCCAAGTGCTTCTGCCCGAAATGTGGAGAGGCGTTTTTCAAGCCTGAGGCCCTAGAGCTGCATCAAGTCGTCCGTCATGCTGGTATGATTCTTAAGTTCCTTGATATTCGTGCCTTGAACATGTGTGACTATAAATCGGAAGTCTTCCTCCCTGCCTCTAACATGAATCCAAATGTTAGATTTTAAGCATTTCTTTAACGTTTTGGGTTGAAAACAATTGCCCCTTGAGGTTTCGCCTGGTAGTAGTTTCTAATCTCTGAGAGTCTATTAAATTACCGACAGAGATAGACGATCATTCGTCCCAGCTTCTGTTGTTTTAGGTGTTGCCTCGTGTTCTTACACCGCTACACGGAATGCCATTCAAAACGATTATTACCTTTTTCGAGTCTCTGCATGTAGGGACGACTTTTTGCCTCTTAGGTCATGAGATTAATGCATGACTCATTAATATTTACAGATGTGATTCGTTTTATTCTGTAATGACATGGCTCTATTATCCTTTCTACCTCAATCCGTGGTTTGTGTATCAGCTGGCCCGACACTCGTGCTTTCTGAGTCTGCAATGCGATACCTCGATCCATGCATGTGGTTATTTGAGGGAATGATAAGGAGTTATATCCACATGAGTCCAGGTACATGACTGTCGTATCGTGGGCTTTCCTACTTGTAGTCTGATATGAAGTGGGTATCTGTGCCCACAGTCTCGGAGCTTGGAAGCGGAAATTCGTCCCTCAACGTGATAGAGATCATATTCAAGACAAGTTGGTCGGTAAAAGGGGCTCCCTGCACCAGAATTGAGCGAATTCTCAAGATCGACAACACCGAAAAGCACATCTCAGAGTTTCACAACTACCGTGATGCTGTGAAGAAAGCAGCTGCCGACGAAGGTATGCAGCATGAAAGATGTCTGGCGGACGGAAACGAACTTCTACGTTTCTACGGTTCGTCTTTCATGTGCTGTCTGGGAATCAACGGATCTACCAACCTTTGCAGCATGAGCGCATGCAACGTTTGCAGTATTATTCGATGGGGATTTGCAGTTCGAAAGGAGAAGGGTATCTTTACAACGGCAAGCAGCGGCAAAGCGCATGAAATTATCATGGCCGAGGAGAAAGAGAATTGGAGAGGAAAGCATGCAATGCTTGTTTGCAGAGTGATTGCCGGGAGAATCTTTAGGTCACCAGAGAGAACTTCTAGAGTCCACCATGCCTCATGCCTACCTGATGGTTACGACTCAGTTTCCCCTGGATCGGCAACAAATCTGGATGAGCTCACTGTCTTCAATCCTAAAGCTGTACTCCCATGTTTTCTAGTTGTGTATACGATTTAAAGCCCTCCCTCTTCTTGGCTTTCTTTCGTGCACAGTCAGGTTTTGAGTGCTCTCGCGTCACAGTGCGACAGAGTATGAGATTCTATCCCTGTCCCACGGGCTTAGGTCGGAACTTGTAAGATATAACTGTAGAATTACAACAATTGATTCTTTAGGTGGGCGATACATCAATGTGTATACCGTGTCTACCTCAAAAAGAAAACTGAACCTGCTTGGCAAGTTCCATGTTTTTAAATATGATTATTGTGATATCTTAGTGAGGTTTGCACAGGATAGTTGCCAGCATAATGCCATGGGGTAAGCATGTTACCAGGACATTCCTTTCTTTGTGCACTGTGTTCATTTGTAGTTCTAGTGCGAAAGTATAGGTTGGTACTTAGGATTGCTTCAGCTGGCTCATTGGAGCCTCCGGCGATTATGTTCCTGCATGCAGCACAGAATTGACTGGTTGCCATCACATCCTGAACAGGTCTGGTTCGATTTATCAAGTTGAAGGCCTCATGAGGACGAATGGCAATGTGAAGCTGCACGGGCTTTACTCCTGTGTACATCAACGTGTGCACGCCTCGCATCGACCTTGAAATTGCTCAGTTGGCCCGGCGCACCTCATTTACTCGCAGTTTTGAAATCTACAATCTGTGCATGAATGGATACTTGGTTGTGATCACTTGAGTTTTTTGGTTCTGATCCTGCCAGTCCCTACAGCTGGAGTTTTCATGTCGAAAATCCAGAGTTCTGACTTGATTCGACATCGGAAAAACTGCATCTATAACAATGGATGTACACCTGTCTCGATCGGAATGCACACCTCAACTTACTCTAGAGAACAATTCGCATCTGCCTCATTGTTCACCCTCCACTTAGAACTTAACCCGATGCTCCACTTTCGAAACTTTAGATAATTCGACCTAGCAATGTCTCCCTCAACCTTCTTGTCGGATGAAGGCAGAATTAGCAGCAGTTTACTTGGTAAATCTGAATAAGTTTTGGCATAAGAATTGTGGATATTCAGTTTTGGTAGTTTATTTTGGCGCAGGCAGGAGTGCGACTTACAATGTCTTTGCCTTCAATGTTGTTAACTGGGCAATCCATTGCGCGTGTCTTCTCGCCAATCATCACTCTTGAAGTTGAAGCTAGAGAATTGGTTCCAAAAGTTTCACTCTTTCCTCAGATCTATAGGTTGGCAAATGTACTGTGTATGATCAGGCTGCAGCACTTGGTATCCTTTTCCGGAGAAGTGCTGAAACAGCGTCACATGACTAAAAGTGTACATTGAATATTCTCTGTGTACAACATTCATGAAGAAAGCTAAGGCACTTATCAAAGCCGATTTTGACGAAGATAACATTTGGCATAATGGGTGATTATTTATTCTCTACACGAACACATTTCCACTGATACTACGAAAAACAAAATTCCCAACAGCTCTGCATTTAAAGAGAACTCTGGTGTGAGCCACAAGGGAACCCAGTGTCACAGCACGCTTTTGAGATGGACCTCGGCAATAAACCTGACGATAGCATGTTTTCCTCAACGTCATTTACTACTTCAAAGAAAGCTCCAAACTTCTGCACAATTGTTATATTCTTTATTCTCTTTACATCTTTTCATCCGTGTCCCCCATGTTGAGCAATTAAGAGTCCTTTCTCCAAAAGCCTGTAGCCTTGCAATTACATCGATGGAATGATTCTAAAAGCCGGCTTCCAATTGATTCGATTTTTGGAGGTTCTCTAACTGCCCTGTGCTGAAGATGGGAAACACACACTGATTTAGTATCGACAATTCTGTGGTAAACAAACTCACTCCAGAGCTCTGAGTCTTGTTTACCATCACGCTGGCAGCATCAGACTCCACATCAAGATCAGTAATTAAAGATGGACAAAGCGGAGAGTTACGAGCTGAGCTTTTGTCCAGGGTGCCTTCTATTCACGCGTGTGTTCTGAGGCTTCTGGCTACAGAACCCAGAGGCTGACCTCACAAGTGGAGGAAAAACAAAGGGGATGAGAAAAGAAAGGAATAAAAGATGTCGAAGAAGAAGAAAGAAGAAGAGTGGCCAGTTTATATGTAGCAAGTGGGATCTGGGGCTTGTGTTCTCATCTTTATCTTTTTTATCTGTCATTCTTTGTAGTGGGGAAGATGAGGGGGAGCCATTGGAGCTGGCAGGCAGGTGATGTAGAACTGGTCTCACCCTGCAATGCAGGATTTTCCAAATTCTGAATGAGATTGACTTGTGACAGGACACGTAGAGTCTTGTCTTTTGACCCCTAACTGCACATAAGAATAATATCTGTTGCAGCAAGATAAAAATAAAAAGGAGACACAACAACAATGAAAAGGTAAAAGAAAGACATGACAGTGGTGATAAATTTTGCAAAGAGATGGATGACTGAACAAACCAGTCTCCAAGCTTTGAGTGTTTGTGGGCTTGTAAACACAATGCCCCCCCCCTGAGAAGAAGAATGTAATAATAATAATAATAATAATAATGATAAGAATAAAACTAAAAAAAAAAAAAAAAAAAAAAAAAACACATTGAGCTTGCCTCAAACATCTTGTTGTACATGGCAAAAGGGAAAGATTGCTTTGAAGTTACACAATTGATTGTAAAAGGCTGATTATGTGAAGGAGAACATGCCTTTCACAAGTGTGCAATACAATGCTGGAGAAATTTAGACCATGTCATTTTATTTCATTTTTGAAAAAATTCCATCTTTGAGGGTAGTAGGATGTTGGATTCTGACTGTAATACTTCTTGCATTCCATTGAAACTCATGTGCATGTATGCTATCAGTAGTGAATTACATTACTATGTAATGCATATTTTTTTTAATCAACAGTAACTGGATTTAATTCCCAACACAACCAAATGACATGGGTACTTCTCACACTGACAGAAAGAAAGAAAATAATCTTTGGGGCAATGTAGTAAA
Source organism: Physcomitrium patens (assembly GCF_059467195.1). Lineage (NCBI taxonomy): Eukaryota > Viridiplantae > Streptophyta > Bryopsida > Funariales > Funariaceae > Physcomitrium > Physcomitrium patens. The sequence goes on from NC_143432.1 coordinate 9,041,913, forward strand.
AAAAGAGTGTGCAAAAAAAAGGGGTCAAAATCAAAGCAGGTTGGAAAGTGTTGTTGTCATTTTACCTCAGTTCCCATGCACAGTTCCCCACAAGTGAAGCATTGTGTGTGCCAAGGCTTTTTTCCTTGCATGCAACAAAGGAGGGCTGAAGTAGGGTCTCCTCTTCCTCTTCCTCCCTGTGCAGTTGGTTGGGCCCATAGAGGACAGACAGATTCATATATTCACACACACTCCTGCATTACATGTTGGCATGGTATGGGAAGGGGGCACTGAGCTGGGAGTCAACCACCTCAGTGGAGACCATGAGCTTGCTAGCCAGCTTAGCTATCTGGCCAGCTGGGTTGTAAAGGGCAGTCCTCCCTCCAGGTTGGCAGATTCCCCCACAGAATCGTCCCCTCCCCCCCCCCCCAATCCTCCTACCCTCCTTGGCTTCTTCCTCTTCCTGTTTCCTGGCAACGAAGGAGGACAAGGAGGGTGGTGTCAGGTGAGAGAGAGGGAGGGACACATTATGTGGCTTTGGAGGAGGGGGTGGGAGGGATCAAGATCATCCTTCCTGGATGGCTGGAATGCAAGGGATGGATGGGATTGGTTTATGGATGGATGGCGAACTCAGGATGTGTATCTCTTTCATCCGTTTTATGAGAGAGAGAGAGAGAGAGAGAGAGAGAGAGATGGCACCACGTCCTCATCCATCCCTTGTTCTCCCATTTCTCCCTTGCACTCTTCCCTTCCTCCCCTTCCCCTTGCATGGTTCAACCCCATGTTGGTGGCACTGCCCCTAGGGCCCCACTTCCCTGTAGTTGTTTTTATTTATTTAGTTATTTTATTTGGGTAATCATGTGTGTGCATGTATGAATGTATGGATTTTTCTGTAATGACATGGTTGAGTTCTTATTTCATTTAAACATCTCTGATGGGCATACATATTTTCTTATTTGTGACCAAGAAAATGAACATATACTTTTCTCTCAATGCTTTCAGACCTTCAAATAAATTTTCCTATAGGGTTGTAAACTTTTGGGTAGATGTAAATGACTTGGCATGCATTGGCAAAAGAGAAGGGAATGGGACATTACCTTATAAAAAGGCACATCCAAATCTGTGAAAGAAGTTGGCACACTTAACAGTTCTGAATGTAATTGCTAATCATAGGTAGGGGACGCAAGGGAAACATGAAAGGGGAACTCAAAATCCCCTAGAAGGAAAGAAATCCTTCTCCCAATGCAGTGCACACAACGAAAGAAAGGAAAGTAAGGGGAAAGAAGGGGGAAAAAAGAAAGAAGAAGAAGCAGAAGAAGAAGGGAACCTAAGCCTCCATCCATCCACAAAATTTATATTCATCACAAGACCACAGATTCATCTACGCGATTCATCTTCACAAACAGACACACCACTGGTGCAGTTTGGTGGGGGCATTGTGACCAAGTGTCAGCCAGCCAGCAAGCCCAGCCCAGCCCAGCCCAGAGAGAGAGGGGACTTGAACCCTTTCACTCTAAATATAGAAAGATCCACACACCCTCCCCCAGCCAAGTTAAACCAATAGAAACAAGTACGATCAACGGATAATCCTCACCTCCCAACCACGCTCGATCGTCGCCTCATTCGACGATAAGCCTTCACTGCACAGGCCCACGCCAACGAACAGGGACGAGCCTCGTGGGGGAAGTGGGAGAGTAACGACGAATGTGGATCACCGTCGTCGTCGTGAGATGAGGGGGGGAGAAGCTTCACGTTTTCATCTTTTTCCCAACGGGTCTTTCAGCTACCTAGTGCGGAGGGGGGGGGGGTTGTTTGCGTGCGGGACGAATTGCAAGGGAGAAGGGTACATACTTACCGGCGATGACTGGCTGGCTGTGTATGGGGGGGGGGGGTGGAGAGAGGCAGCCGGTGAAGTAGAAAGGATAGAGTGGGAGCATGTGCGGAGGATGGTGCGATGTGGCAGAGGGCAGAGCATTAGGGCCAGAGACAGCGAATGAGCGGGCGGTCGGGCGGGATAGGGCGTCGTCTCGTGCGACGGGGTCGCAGATCTGAGTAGGATTCAAGTTGTGTAATTTTGGTTTAATTTTCTCGGAGGGGTGACGGTGCTGGAGTGGCGCGGTATTAGTTGTGTAGACGTTAGAAGTGAGGTGGAGGTGGAGGACCTGGAGAGAGAGTGTGTGAGGTTTGCTGTCGATGCTGCTGGCTATGGAGAGAAGGCCTGGTGTGAGAGGGCCTTCTTGCCCGCAGTGCAGTGAGAAGGCTGCGGAGGGATGGTGACCGATCATCGATAGAGGAATCCTGAATTTTTTTGTGTAATGTTTGGTTTTCGTTTCTGGTTTCCCCAAAGCGATTCTCGTTCTGTAAAAATTATAATTCCAGGAGTGTGCTGTAAGGCAGTGGTGTTCGAGAGGTTGATGCTCTTAAGGCGCTGCATTTCTTTTAATTTTTAATTTTTAAAAATTGTCTCTCTCGTCCCCTTGTATGGAGGTGGAAGAGTTCTGCTTCGGAGTGAAACACGCGTCTACTCTATCTCTGTTTGAAGTAAGGATGCACCGTCACGATTAGTATTGAAATTTTGGAGAGAGAGAGAGCGCGCGGAGGAGAGCCGGCGACCTGTCTGAAGGAAGTCTTGTTGCTAGAAAGGTTTCCTTGTGGGTGAGGTGTTGAGGTTGTACGCCGTGAGCTAGATTGTTGTGGCGAATCGACCCCTGAGCTGTAAGCTGATTTAGGAGACAGAGAACCGTTGTGGATCTGTTAGCTCGAGATTATCTTGGTGTATTCTGAAAGGTCTAATTATAAGCTGGCTGTTCTCTTATCGTTCATCAGCAGCAGTGGATCAGCGAATCAGCAGATAATTTTAGGATTTTTGACGAGTGAAGCGTTTGATGCTCAAGCTGCACCTTTTTGGATCAAATACTCTGAATTGTGGTAAAAGTTGTGAGGGACTTGCTCAAAAGTGGTGATGCACAAGGCGGATGGTCTCCCTCAATCGCCTTTTTTCCTCCCATTATATTGAGACGGCCCGATGATGCGGAGACTCAGCTGTCGAGGTCTCCCTGTCCTGCTCCTCCTCCTCCTCCTGACCTATCTGAGTGCAGACCATTGCCACCAGACATGCACATCTGGTCATCCATTGCACGTTGGCTCATCTGAGTTAGCATCGGATGGAGGAGTGGAAATTACCACTTCCTCGACCGGCTACAAGAACATTTTGGAATCTGTGGAAGTAAGTTCCCGTTGTTCACCCCTCTTTTCACGTTTCGTCGCTTCGGTTAGCTTCTCCGAGGTTTGGTAAGAAGGCTTGCTTGACCATTGTATGGAAGAAAAAGTTCATGGGCATGCCGGGTTTGTTTTTCTTACAAGTGGCTCTTCTAGCCTTTTTAATATTTACTGTATTAAAATGTGAGAGCTCATCAGTAAGTCTTGTTCGTACTTTTAGGCAGCTTCCGAATCTGGTTCAAAGTCTCTCTGAACGACAGTTGAGTGAAGTATAACCATTTCCAAATTTGGAAGTTAGATGTTACTCTGAAACCTAAATGCACTTGTGTTTTTCACGAAAGCAAGGACTTGCCTGTCTCTTTCTCAATGATAGATTGACTGAATTCTATGATGTCTGTATTGTGCAGACGGATGTAAGCTGTGCCAGCAAGTATAAAAATTGGAAGAATCGGCCTCACAGCGTTTCCATCAGCGAGTTTGGTGCGGTGGGGGATGGAAAAACTTTGAACACGCATGCATTCGAAAATGCCATGTTTTATCTCCGCACCTATGCAGACAAAGGTGGCGTGCAGTTGTACATTCCTGCCGGGCGATGGCTCACTGGTAGCATCAAATTGATTAGTCATCTGACTCTATTCTTGGAAAACGAAGCTACCATCCTTGGATCCCAGGTGCAATTTAAATAATCCGAATTAGTGTTTAGGCATGTGGTTTGATATTAGCCATTCAGGTGTGTCAATATTCCCCTGTTTACGATCAAAGAGGCTAGTTACGGGATTATAGACCGAAGAGGAATTGCAGGAAATTCAAATCCACACTAGAGGAGATATTAATGTATCTTAGATTCGAAACCTTTCATGGTTTTGGTTTCAACGCTGGGTTCACTTCTAATCGCTTGGGTCTTCGTTTCTAATATAGTTGTGGTCTCGTTCAGGACTTGAATGACTACCCTGTTATTCCTGGATTGCCGTCTTACGGTCGTGGCCGTGAGCTTCCTGGGCCAAGGCACCGTAGTCTTATCAATGGCGAAGGGCTTGAGGATGTCGTCATTACAGGTATTTTCTTAATTTAAAATTCGCTTGCTAGTGTTTCAAAAAAAAGGTTGTTGCAATGTAGATCAATAATGATCACAACGTCGGATGTAGCTGACGTCGCTGTTCTTTAGCAGCTGTCGTGACGACCAGTTGGTTATCTGACCCATTGCGGTAATGGCATTGCGGCAGGTGATAACGGGACAATCGATGGACAGGGTGCTGTATGGTGGAATGCATTCCAGAATAAAACGCTGGACTACACTCGCGGTCATTTGGTCGAGCTTATTGACTCGAAGGATATCTTAATCTCTAATCTCACTTTTCGGGACTCACCGTTCTGGACGATTCATCCTGTCTATTGCAGGTATTTTAGAATTGAAACCTCTACTAAATTCTCTTTAAAACGTAGTAATTATTTCTGGGCTGCTCTTTCTATGAGAATGGTATAGTTACATCGGACAGTGCAGGCTTTCGTGTATTTGTCTTGTTGGCCTTTTCCTTAATGCCTTGGGAGCCTCACGTGAAAGCTAGTAGTGTACAAAACGCCACGAGATATATGAAAGTATTTATCTTTTGAAAGATTGACTACGTAAGTTTGTGGCACTGCCTCGTGTGCTCCTTTCTTATGTGGAACTTTTACTTCTGCTTAATAGAGTTAATGCACGTGTATTAATAACTTGTCGTTGCCGGACCTTGTCAGAAATGTGGTGGTGAAAGACATGACCTTGTTGGCCCCTCTCAATTCTCCCAATACAGATGGCATTGACCCAGGTACCCACCTCGTGTGATATTCTTGACTGTTCGGTGCCGGAAGGTTTTATATGTTGGTTGTCTGGCCAAATTCACTGGAACTTGCCTCCTTTAAGTCCAGTGCGATGTGGATGTCCTAGACTCACATTTTCTCATTTTTACGCCGTTGATTCTCGTTGTAATAACTAAATAGTACTTACTTTGAGGTTACTTAGTGCAAGGCTTGTATAATTTCCGACAGACACAGTCGAGACTAGCCTAATATGCCATTTGATATATACTTAACCTGGGAGTTGTATCTTGCAGATTCAAGTCAATATGTGTGCATTGAAGATTGCTACATCAGCGTTGGTGATGATGCCATTGCGATTAAAAGTGGTTGGGATGAGTATGGCACCGCATATGGCATGCCTAGCCAACACATCGACATTCGACGCATCGTTGTGCACTCGGAAACTAGTGCTGGTATTGCTTTTGGCAGTGAAATGTCTGGCGGCATATCCGACGTCAAGGTCAGTAAAATCTGGCTGGGGAGTTTTTCATTGAAGAAATTACAGGTTTTGTCGGCATTTGTGCTACTCCAGACCAACATGATTCGTAAACCTGGGATTGAGATCCAAATGGAGTTACTCCTGCATGTGAAGGAACCGTTCGAGCAGTACGAGCATTGTGTCTTGATATAAGCATGGAGAATTCACTATCACACTCAGATAATTACCGATGCAATTGCACAGCTCTCACATGAACTAATTGCCCATTATTCAGGACCTTACCAATTCTTTTTACGATCAGCACTTCCAGTTAGAAATCTTCACCTATTTTTGATGCAGGAGAGCTATGAACTAGCTGACGCTCTAGGGTCCCGTTGAATCTCGCTACCTTCCAGTTTAAATCTTTGACTTCAGCTATGCTCTTTTGCAGGTTGACCACATGATGATTTTTGGTGCTCGATGGGGCATACGTTTCAAAACTGGACCTGGTCGTGGAGGCTACATAAGAAACATAACAGTGGATAACGTGAACATGCGCTCCGTCAATACTGCAATCGCTTTTACGGGAAACTATGGAGAACACCCTGATGAAAACTGGAATCGCACTGACTACCCTGTGATTGAGAATGTGTTGATTGAGAACATAGTCGGGGAAGACATCACTCATGCAGGCCTGTTTCTTGGACTCCCGGAGTCTCCTTTCCTCAACATTCACCTGGCCAACATAGCTCTTGATACCAAGTCAGAATCAGAAGACTGGAACTGCTCATCAGTTGCTGGAACCTACTTCTTTGTCTGGCCCCAGCCATGCCCAGACTTCACTAAGGAGGAGTTGAAGACCTAGAGTGCTCATGTCCAATTTCTACAGAGTGCGGGCATGGAGAGGCTCTCAAGGTGATTAGGTTTTAGGTGTTGGTGGGTTCAAATTAGCCGCAATAAGTTCCGTGTGGAATACTCATCAAGTTATTTCTTAGGTATACACTGGTAGGACAATCAGAAGTACGGTCTTACAGTTGCATATTCATGTCACAATGTGTAATATATAGGGCTTATGGGTTTGATGGAACTCTTGGTATTGATGAGTTGTTGCTTTGCTGTATTTAGTGAAGCTATAGGCTGAGTTAATTTTTTTGACGGATATCCTGTAATATAATGATTCCAGCACAGGTTCCATCTGGACTTTGCCCAATTCGCTCTCCATTTGTCCTTTCTCCGCTATTCGTTTCCTGGTCGTGAAGGTGGTTCCCCGATTCCCTGTTGTGAAGCTGGTCATGTTCACACATTCTGTTCCTCTTTTCTCTTCTTTTTTCTTTTGTTCTATACATCCCCTTGTTCATCTCGTTCACATACAGACATAAACGAGTTGTGGCTGATCCGCAAAATACAGTCCCAATCGTACCCGAATTGTTACACCGTTCGTCTACGGTGACCTCGCATTGGCAGCACGCGCCATCCCCCATGTGACTGCCCTCCTCAGCACTGTTTGACAGAAAAACACCATGGACCGCCTTGAATTCAAACAAAGACATGCAGCTGGTGTTGATCTTGGAGACATAATTCCAATCGCATCAGCGGGCAGCAACCAACACCTGCCAGACGAGTGGATTATCAAGGCTGGGTGTGGATCTTGTTTGCATTGGGCGGCGCTCCCTCCTCGCACGGCAGCATCGCTGCAGATGACCATCGAGCTTCTCTTCCCCTGGGGACCCCACCCACGTGCCAGGTGTCCAGTGCCAGGTACATCATAGCTGGATCGCGTCGATCGTCACCTTCTGACGGAAATCGTTGATCCGACGTTGATGAAATATTGTCCTCGCGACGAAATCGTCATGCTAAACGATTCCCATAGCGCGTTGCTTTCACGAAGCATTAAATAGATGCAGTTTTAGATTTAGTTTTTTGTTTGTTCGTTTGCTTTTTTTCTCTTGCTATTCTGTCACCCAACTACTTTTGCTACTGTCTCACCCAAACACACTGCCCGGAACTAGAAACAATCCCCCAATACCCTCGCAACTGAAGCACAGCAGATATCCGGCATGGAAGACTTCCAGCCCAGAGGGCTTGTCTTCCTCCGGAAATTCTACGATCCGAAGGGGCTCGCAACCATGTAACGAACCTTCTATTCAACACGCTCGGACGAGATTTTCAGTTTTCGTCCAGCATTGCTTGGATCGATTTCTTGTACAACTGCAATTGTATCTACTACAATTAATCTAGAACCCTGTTTCAAATTTTTATTCACACCGTTGTGTTCTTGAAAGAATGGAACATATCCGAGTGAGTTTTCATACGAAACATTGAGATACAAAAGCGAGAGATAGTCAACGAAATCGTTAGGAACTGGACCCAAGGTTGTTGTAAGATGGGGAGCTCCCCCACTGAATGTACAAAACGAGAGGTTCAAAACGACTTAAGACGTAAGGGCATTGGTACTTAATGAATCCAGTAGCGGACCAACCTATTGGTTGTAGGATGCACCAATTTCACGAAGTGCAGAGTGAGCCCACAGTCTCGAGTAAGGTTCAGTTGAACGGGTTTGTCGAAAGATTGATTCGGTGTAGGACCACCAGTCTGCCGATTTTGATTGGGATGATACTCCAGAAAGTTTATGATACTTCAGGGAGGGCTGGTTCGTCAGAGGGAGTGTTGAAATACTGGCCAGTATACTTCTGGTCAGGCTGTTATACGATAAACCCAGGTCTTGCGATTTTTGTAGCCAACTTCGTGATAAAATTCCCTGTTCGAACATTCTCTCGCAAATCGCCTGATCTCTTAGATTGGATCGTAGGACTTCCGGCGGTAGATGCCCTCTATTCCGGAAATCTTCCCGTCCGGACATATACCAGATATCTATCATAAATATCTTCTCCACCAGATATCTTACGGATATCTACTTCAACTGCGAGGATATCGGGGGTCGGGGGATTTGTTTCCGGCGCCGGGCAGTGTGTTTGGGTGAGACAGAAGCAAAAGTAGGGTGACAGAATAGCCTTTAATTTATAATTTTATAATTTTTTGTAGATTTTGTTTCTTTCTGATAAATCTTAATTGAAATATAATCCTCAATTCGATTTTTCGATGATCTCTCATAGGTAGTGAATTTGATGTTTCAATAACTATTACAAAGTTTTTGATTGAACAATGATTGAATTTTATTAGTTTTTAAAATTAATATCAAAAATCTATTATTCGAAGATAATCACCACCATGTTTATATTTAAATGAACATTGAAATTGATATACCGTTTTTGGCAGCAAAGAAAACATTTACCATGCCTAGTGTTGGGAGAAACAATGAGTTCAATTTCCTTGTTGTCCAAGGATCAAATCCGCATGCACTAATAACCATGAATTGAAAATATATATATATATACACTTGTCTACAATGATACATAAAGTATGAATTTATTTGATGTGTGTATGTAACTATTGTACCAATTTGATTTTAAAACTAAACAAAAATGTATTTACTAAAGCAATTCATAGTTACACAGAATCTTGTTCATTTATTTTAAACAATACTTCTTAGAGAGTTCCCCGTTGAGAATAGATTTTGGGTAAAATTAAAAGAAAACGAAAACAGTTCCTATTTAGGTCCTGCAAGTGTGGAAGTTGAGGTACTATATCCGATGCATCAATCGTTTATCCCGGGTGTCAATTAGGGTAACTTAAACCCTAAACCCTAGACCATGGAGCCGGAGAATATCTGAGCATATAGAACACCATCGTCTCCGTCAATGCCCACAGCGAAGTCGTCGTCAAGTAAAATGTTTTTGGGTTTTGTGGATTTGTAGTCTCGGGGAGTGTCGGTCTTCTGCTTAAGCGCCATGGACAACACTAACGGGGATGGAGTGGAGAGGCAGGTGCAAGTGAAATTTGTCACGAAGTTGCCTCCTGCGCTCCGTGTTGTCAGCTCTGCCTTCGCCATCCCTGCGAAGCTTGGCCGTTATGGGCTCTCCGAAGTTGTGAACACACTGCTTGGCCTTGGTACGGGATGATTATAAGTTTTTCTGGAGCTTGGTGCAATAATGTGAAGAACTCATTCATGCTCGGATGCTCTTTGTCGTACCGCCTCTCGGGGATTAATCATACTATATGTGTGGTTTCAGAGAAGCCGCAGCCATTTGATTTTCTTATTGACGGGGAGCTATTGAGGTCTTCCATTGAGCAATTTCTCCTCACCAAAGGAATTACTGCTGTGAGTTCCAAGACCTTGTTACGCTTGTTACGATGTAGTTCTCATAGAACAGGCCTTGAAGTTTTTGTAATTATTTGTGTAGATGCGACGCAAGATTAAGTTCGGCGGGTTTATGATTCAAATTCTGTGCTTCCATAACTGTAGGAAACAACCTTGACGATTGAATACATCCCCGTTGTTTTGCCACCGGAGCCCCAACAGCCTCGTGCCCATGACGAGTGGGTTAGCGCTGTAAGTGGATTCAACACCAGGTAAGCGGTTTCTCTTGGAGACGATGTGTTCTGCTTGTCGTATGGTATTGTGTGTCAAACCTTTGCGACTGACCAGTTTGCCGTCGATATTCCAGGTTTATAATCACTGGTTCGTACGACAACCACGGAAGGTAAATTATTCGTTGAATCTCATGCTTCTCTAGTTTTCTGTTCGTTTATTTATCTCGATTTGCAATCTTGATCATGCGAAGAACTGAGAGCGTATCATTGTTCATCTCGTGTTCAGGATATGGAATGCCTCAGGGGAATGTGTTTTCCTTTTGCATGGTCATACTGATGCGGTGACGTCACTTGCTCCTATACCTGCACCACGTACGATGCATTACTCTGCTTCCAGTGAATCATGCCACTCTCTTCCATGTGCAAGGTTCTTGTTCATTTTCTTTTTTTCTTTTTTACTGCTGTCACACACTGACTACTAATCCTTAATTCAGGGTCAAGTGCTAAGAAGCTGCAGCTCGTGACAGCCTCCAAAGATCACACTCTACGCTTTTGGCAGGTACTTCTGAATATAAACTCGGTGATGACTTTCGCTGCTGTAGTCCATTGTCTATATCAACCGTGCTAATCGCCGTTCTGTATCATCCCCGAGTGTACAAAATCGTAGTTTTTCGAATGCATGGTTAAGACCATTGTAACCTCTGACAGGCTGAGATCTAGAAATTCTGTACAATTTCGTGGCAGTTTTAGTCGTACCTTCACTGAGTACCATAAATTGCACTCATCGTCACCCAGGATTATTGTTAGTGTGGCGTCGACACCCATGCGGATTGTATGCTCTGCTAATTCCGATGAAACTCTTTGTCTGGAAAGGACGTAGTATGCTCCTAAATACTACTCCCTGGCGAGATGTCATCCAGGGTTATGTCAGGTCAATGTCACCTTCAGGAACCTTGTTCGTGATTACATGGCAAAGGCCGTTACAACCCTGGCACATTCAAGTCTGAGAATGCTCTATTAATGTATGACTGTTCTGGTCGTACGTTCCCAGATTGTTTTCAGTTGTGCCCATCGTTGCTCGGAGTTGATTTCAGTTTAACTTTGAGTTCCATATGGGCTCTACATAACTGTCCTCTACTAGATCTTCGATATTCGTTACACGTTGTCTGCAGTACTTTTTTGATTTGTATTGCATTTTTTTTTTGGGTTCGTTTCGGTGAGGTATTGCTATCAGGCACCCAGATTTTGAATACCAACGTGGACATTACCTCTTTTGTTTACTTAGGTCGGAGTCTACTCTACCATGGTGTGACGGTTACAATGAATCATTTCTTAAGGACCCTGTACATGTATCCGTCGTTGCTGGGGGTTGTCTAGTCTCACCTTGAATTGTACTTGTACGAAGTGTCTACTAGTTTTGTCTATTAATTTTGTGACACATAAATCGTTAGTAACATAGTTAAGTGTACAGTTGAGTTGTTTGGTAGACTTCTCTACAGCGTTCCGGCGATTCTGAACTTTCATATCCATTGTTTCTGATCATATATCCAGCAGTTACGGTGTACATGGTTTTGTTAAATGTGCCCTGATCAATTTGCTATTTTCTGTTCAGGTTGCTTTAAATGAGGCAACTTCGTCCACCACAACCTTGAAACCAGTGAAGCGATTGAAAGGACACACCTCATCAGTTCAAAGTGTTGCTGCTAGTCCGTCAGGGAGCGAGGTACATGACGTGTTCGAACTAGCCCAAATCCCACTTCTTCCAGACGTTCCGGACTGTCTGCCCCAGCGTATCTTGATATATCTTCATTGGTTAAATTTTGGTATTGCAAATCTATTTATGATTAAAGTTGAAGTCTTGGTTTTACAGTGTATGGTGATTTGATTCAATCCTTTTGCGAAGTAAAGACTGGAAACTTCAGCTAAGATTGCTAGTGCATGAGACAGGTGTGTTCAGGGTCGTGGGATACATCTATCAAGTTGTGGAGTGTGAGGGATGACCCTGATGGAGAAGATGATCTAGGCGGAAAGAAAAGGAGATTAGAGACGGGAGCTGTGGCCTCTGCTGAGAAGCAAGTAATGTTACAGTCTACCCTGTGCTACGATTTATGAATGTTGTCTGGAAGAAAAGTTGCGAGAAAAATTTGTTTCGTCATCTTGCAAATCCTATTCATGCACTTATCTTTCTCTATTCTGCAGGTGGAAGCTAGAGCAACTCTTCAGGGGCATACTCAGGTAGTTGGAGCTCTCGATTGGTCCGAACGAGATACCATCTACTCTGCTTCATGGGATCATTCATTGAGAACCTGGGATGTGGAATCTGCAGTTAACACTAATATTCTGGTGCGTCTATCGCTTAACTACTTTTTGCCTCTTCATGTGGAGCTAAAAGTAGAGTTTTCTCGTGTGGTTGTTTCTTGGGGAGTTATTTGTGTGCCAATGTGCTGCTATGGGATATTGGGAGGCCTCGTTTTACATTTCTCACTGCATACTTGTTCCGTGATGCAGACTTGTAGCAAAGCATTGCACTGCTTGAGTGTGGGTGGGGAAGGGAATTCATTGCTGGCTGCCGGAGGGACTGATCGTATTCTTAGGATCTGGGATCCTCGGATACCTGGTAAAGTGGCTTGTCTTAATTTAACATGTAGTAAATACTGTTGTTTTTTGAAGTGTCCATGTCTATCAGCATGTACTGAAGTTTTTTTTTTCTTTTTTTTTTTTTTTTTTTTACGATCAGGAACTGTAGCACCTGTACAACAACTGTCATCTCACAAGGGTTGGATATCCGCTTGCAAGTGGTAAGTGAACTCTCGGTATCCTTATCATTCGACAACTTCAACTCGTGATTTCTTTGGTTTCAGTGAAATTTGGTTGGTGAATATGCCTCAAAAAGTTCTGAGGTATGCAATGTACGTTATCTTGGTTGGATCATAACGTGCCCTTTTCTATATTTTTGCAATCCTCATTCGGATTCTTTGTCTAAAAGTGTCTCAAATGCTGGTGTATTTACAGGCACCCTAAGTCAGCTTTTCATTTGCTGTCAGCATCGTACGATGGCACTGTCAAACTTTGGGATACACGAGCCATAATTCCGCTAGTTACCTTATCTCAGCATAAGGACAAGGTATTTGAATTTGTGTTCGTCCTAAGTGCTTTCATCGCAGGCTTCATTAGATATTCGTTATGATTTTAAGTTTTTATTCCCAATGGTCTTTAGAGGTTATTACTAGTTTCTAACCAGGAATTTCGATTTTTTCAGGTTCTTAGTGCAGACTGGTGGAAAGACGACCATATCGTCAGTGGTGGGGCTGATTCACAGCTCCAGATTTATTCGAAGTTGAACCTACCTTTTTGACTCCCTTTGACGTAAGCGTGGCATTGCTTCTAATTTTTCGTTCATGATGTTTTCGAAACAATGTCATTTATCATTGCGTAGCATGGCTGCGGCCTACATAATTAAATCGTGTGGTATTTTGTGCAACTTCATTCGAATCGGAGAGTGGGGAGTAAAAGATCTGAAAATTTTCAGTCTGAACAATTCAATGAGTTAGCTTACAGGTCGTATCTCCCATCACAACATCTAACTGCTACTCTCTTTCTAATCCTTCGCCCACATTATATTTATTCAGTTCGCAACAGACTTTTTTTTCAAATCCGTGGGCATTCTACAATTGCCAGTACTCATAAATGACATTGTTCCAAATGACGAACTGATCAAACTATATAATTCAGAAAAGTTGTCACCAAAACCTACCCACATCAGGGTTAAACCATATTGCAATCAAAATTTCTTGGGTGTAGAAGTGGAAAGTGGCTTTTCAATAATACGCTACAAGATCTTTGTAAAATCGAAGTAGTTAATGTCCCAGAAACACCCGTCTACAAGTTATTAAATGGACATCGTCTGCGACTTCTTAAATGTGGTTAGTAGACTACATCCTTGTGCGAACACCATTATCTTATTCCGTTCGAAGCAAAGATGGCTACAAGTCAATTAATCGAGTAACACCCGGCATACTGTTATTGAAATGTTGAATCGAGGTCTAATTCATGAAATGTCACAAACTCTTAACAATCAGACTCCAATTCTGTCAAATCCCAATGATGCACTCAAAATATTTTATTGATGCCCGCGCTGTGTTGTGCTTAAAAAGTTCAACTATGTCACAACTCATAACCTACAACCAAGTTTTTGAAATGCGTTCAATCTTATTTGGAAGCATCAATTCAGTAGTGTTCAGACATCTTTACACCTATTTAAATTGACGAATGTTCCTGAACTGTTAACGTAATCTTCGAAACTGCTAATGAATCATTTTCTGAGATGTAGTCCTTCCCACTTCTACATGGCACTTGTCAGACTCAGAGCGCATGTGAGAGAGCTCTGACACAAGCAACGGAGTCGCAACAATTGCATGACAGACATTTGGCACCTTTGTAGCTCGCCACACTTACGTGGGAATATACCGTGTTCAGCCACAAACAGTGCCAGTGTTGTCACCCAGAAGCACTAATTTCGATCTTCATATTCTCCAGCTCTGCTTTAGTGCAGTTTTTATTCAAGGTTAATGATGAATCCCAACCTAGGAGTTAAGGCAGGCAAGAATGATTTTATCAGAAATCACGGACTGAAATTATGGGGAATATGCAAATTGTAGAAGAGAATAATATCTAACTCATCAACAGATATATTCTTATATGTATCTCAAATTCAACTATTTTACGTTTGTTCATGTCATGATTTGTATACATGGAAGATGAAAGTTCCAACATAATCGGTGCAATTACTTCCTTTTTTTTTTTTTTTTCTGAGAATGAAATAGTTAAAGGTCAACTTAAACCCAAAGTTGCAGGGGCTTGTTCGATTGCAGTACCAGTAGGGTTGCATCAACAGGGGCTCCATGTTCACAATCATCGAATAGTTGAACCAGTAATAAAAGAACATCACACAAAACTGCTACTGTAGCTCACCATGTTACAACGCTGCACTGAGCAGTAAGCGAGTGCTTGGATGAGGATCACAAAAGCTTCATGACGCGGTGCCACTGTATTTTATTCTTGCTAGATTCGGCCACTTCTGTCTCCATCCTTCCGCAGGTAGTTTTCATGTTTCATGTTTCATGTTATGTTGTTCATGTTGCTACTGATATATGGAATTGCAGCTGTTCCGGTCGTCCTGCCGTTCAGTTAGTCCGCATGTGTGTATGTGTTAATATATATATATATATATATATATAACCAGATCGGAGCACCAGTATGCCATAAAGTGGAGAATCTGAAACTGAGTCGGGAATCTGCAACCTTAAATAGATTCGTCAGATCGGATAGCGGTTGGGGAAAAGCTTTTGGTGAATGAATCGATTCCACTGATTATTCGAAGGTCATTCCGTCACCAGGACGCTGGTTGCTCCGTTGCGCTTGCGGCCGGGGTTTTGAAGCGACGGGCCCCGGGTCCACAGAAAGCGAGAGATGGAATTCTAGCATCCAAGCGTATTATCTAGATAAGACTGACTTGTTGTGCGTTGAATCCCACGGTCTTTCTGGTTTTGTCACTCGGCACCATCTGGATGCGCGAAATAGAGGCAGTTGTTATCCTACCCACCAGTGAATAATGGGAACGAGGTTTTATGCTCTTGAATTGCAATTATATTACTATATCCATAATAAGACCCTTGACCATTGAAAACTCAAATCTCATCCGGTTGCGTTGTTATCTACATGTCACGTTTATGTTCCAGGTATAGTAGAAATAGTGAAGCTTTGGGTCTGGTGAATTGTCATGTTCAGGTGAAAGGAAGCTAATGGTTAGCGATCGACTGAAGTGGTTGCATAGACTTGTTCCATGCTCATGCAGATGGAGAAGGAGAGGTGGCCAGGTCGGAGATTCAGCCAGTTCTCTGCCGGTCCCCGAGTTGATAAAAAGCCATTTAGGGACGGTGTTCATGTCATGTGATCACCTCTAGGTGACAATTTCATGGATAGCTATGAGGTGGGTTTCCTGCAGCGGTCGCAGACAATCTACCCATTCCGAGACTTCGTCACAACTATTAAAGGGAATCGAGAAGTGCGTGTTTACATCGGTCAGTTTCGAGAGGAGCGGTGCAGAGCTCACTGTTCACCTCTTCCTCTTCTTGGGTGCATTTCGTGTTGTCTGCTCGCTTGATCATTTGGAGGCGTGCGGTGTGAACAATTTGTGTAGTGACTTCAAATCCGTGACACAGAAAACTACTAGTTAAGATTGCGTGCCATCTTCTTGTTAGAGTACAAGTATAATCTTCTGTATTGAATTGGGTGTTCTTAGTGGCAACTGCATTCTGTTGCGGTTCTCGTACTTGAGAGATCAACATCTGTTTTGTGTAGCTCATCAGATTTATTCGGTGATCTAACACTTGGTACACTCCTCTTCAAACAAGAGGTACATGCACACGGCGTTGTCTTCACGCGCACATCTTCGTCTTTAGGGACACATTCGTGCTAGATGCTTCCATGTGCAAGGAGGGCCTGTTTTGGGATCATACTTTGAGAAGCTCGATTTATGTAGATGGTAGAATCGGCTCGTACTGCTTGCCCCGAGCTTTTCCAGCCTGAAGCAAGGAAGATCTTCAAATGCAATTGTTTTGGCAGTCCAGCGATGGTCACAAACATCTCGTCGTAATATCCTAGGGCAATATATTGTAGTGTTTGTGAGAGACCCCGTGAGGGTAGATTGGACGACTGAATCCACAACCTTGGTTTATTCTATTCTGGTCGCATCATATCTGCTAGCGAAGTTCGTGGTTTAGACTGCTACCGACATTTTGCAGTGAAAGCTCCAACAAGATGGATTCTACAGAGGACGAACTCTCTCTCCGGAAGGAGAATTCCCAGCCTTTGATTCCCTCAAGCATGGTGACGCCCAAGACACATAGCATACGAGTTGTTCATGCGGCACTTGTAATTGTGCAGCTGGGATACGCAGGGTTGCAAATGTTCAGCCGCGTTGCTCTGGACGCTGGATTGAACCAGTTCATATTATCCATGTACCGTAACATAATTGCCTTTGCGATATTAGGCCCAGTTGCTTACTATTACGAAAGGTAGATCCACCTATACGATCTCGCTCCTCTTTGGTTATCGTATGTTTTGTGTGGGCATCGTGAAGTGCCATAAAAATCTCACGATTCTCTTGTTCGTTTGCAGAGAAAAAAGACCTCCGACGTCCTGGAAAATATTTGGTTGGTTGAACCTTCTTTCATTAACAGGGTAAGCAGTTTTGGTGATTTGATGACAAGACATCTTTGCCGTGTTTCATAACCGTCAGTCGGTGAGAGATCTGAAGCAAAATTGTCTCAGGCCTAAGTTTATGTCAATGCGTGAATTATCACGCAGACGTTCAAACATTACTACCATGCCACAATAATAGTATAGGTTGTGGCAACGATTGCCGGGTGTTATTCCACTAGACATAGTTGATAACCATTTGAATTAGAGCAGGACATGGGTAGGTGCTGATTTCACATGAGCAGGACATGGGCAGGACATGGGTAGGTGCTAAGTTTAAAGTTTTAGTGACGCGACCATTGTCTCACCCTGTCCTAACCATGTGTAGTCAATTTTGGGTTGTCTGATTTGCTTCCTGCAGAGTGGTGGGTAGTCAACAATTATTTCTGGCAGGTCTTCAATATACAACTCCCTTGATGGCTGCAGTGTCACAAAACATGATCCCCGTTGCCACTTTCTTGCTTGCTGCAGCACTTGGGTTAGACACTACACCCTCCCCCTACGTGATGATTATACTTGATAGACTTGCAAATAGTCAATTAAGCTTTGCAATTCCGTAACGCATTCTATGCTACTGCTCTAAGGTTTATTCAAGTCGATGATGGCGGTTATTTAAGCACAGATTAGAAGATGTGAACTTAAGGAGGCGCGAGGGGATCGCAAAGGTGGTCGGAACAGTAGTTTGCATCTCTGGAGCTGTAATTATGTCGGTGTATAAAGGCCTCGCCCTTTTCGGAGGTGGTAACGACACTCCCGACGCCGGCATCACTCGTCCATTTGAAAACCTGGGCGCTTTCCTTCATCCAGATATTGTACAATTTAGCGTGAAGAAGTTCCACCTCGGCATCTTCTACTTAATTATGAACTGCGTCTCTTGGGCTGTATACCTTACTTGTCAGGTACTGTAAACTCTCCATTGTCATGACATGCAGATGTTGCCAGATACCCTGTCGTGATATGTGACAGCGAGTGTGTTCCTATCCATTTCACGGTTGGGGGGGATTTGTGCTACTTCAACATGAAACCAGCGTCAGAAATCATTTGTAGTAATGCATTTTCTGTCATTAATGTTGTGCAGGCTCCGGTGATGAAAATGTACCCAGCTCTGCTTAGTATGACAGCCGGCACGTACTTCTTCGGTTGGATTCAAGTTGGTATCCTTGGAGTTATTAGCGCAGGCAAGCTTCACTTTGCAAACTTCCGACTCACATCCATGGCACAGATTATCGGGGTCTTGTACGCAGTAAGTTTCGTTCAACAGTTTCTGCAATATAATAATGCAGCCACTCCCGTTTCTTGTGTAATTCTACCCTTGTTCCGTTCTGTTGGCATGAGAATTTTCAATAAGTGTCCAGCATAATAGACTCTGGAGGTTGATTTGTGAACGTCTCACATTTGCGCAGGCATTGATCGCATCCACCCTCAACCTTCTGTTGCAGTCGTGGTGCGTGCAAAAGGGAGGACCATTCATCGTGTCGTTATACGTTCCCTTGCAAATGCTCATGGTGGCCGTGTTGTCAGTGATGCTGCTGAATGATACGCTTTACATGGGAATGTATGACTCGGCTAACTTTCTCTCGCTCTGGGCGTCGCATAATGTGCATTTGCTGACACTTTGAAAGAATCACTTCGCTGTAGCATTTTCTCGTTTTGCCCGATTTCTTGAGCGGTGCTATATAACCGAATTTTGATCCTGGAACTAAACTCGAATTGATGCCTTTGCTAACAGTGATTAGAGTGTTGATTCCATGCAGAATATTGGGAGGGCTATTGACTGTAGCAGGATTCTACTTCGTGGTATATGGTCAACGACTGGAGCGGCGACGGAAGCGTCTCGTGTTCGCTCGTAAGATTGAGCCTCATCACGACGTCCTCAAAATTGACATTCGTCAAATGTCGCTGGATCTTAAAAAACACCTATTGGATGATGATAATTGAAGTAACATTCAACCTCCAATTTTGCTCATAACCTTCGGTTTCCAACGGATAACGTCTTAGGCTTTCCTTGATGAGCATGAATTAAGGAACGCTCGGCATTTTGTTGAGGCCAATTACACAATTTCCCTTCTACCGTATTCGATGTGTATTTGGGTTAATCTCCAAACCATTAATGTTACCTGAAGAAAGGATACATTGTTTATTTTACTATTGGATGATTGCGACTGCAATTAATGTGAAGTAGAAATGTGTTCCAAATCCAAATTTTTCATTATTTCAATCAAATGCTCTTTTAAAAGCAGATTAAAGTACACCTTCAAATGATAAGAACACAAGAGATATCGAACGGCAACTTAAGTTAATAATTATAACTAAAAAAAACTCTACTGAGGTTGTACTGATCAAGTGGTGGTAGTTTATTCGAAATCTACTCAAAGCTAGTTCCGAGTAATCGTTCAGACAGATCCTTGTCTCCCGACTTCTTGCCCTGATGATGTTTATCCGCATGCAGGTGTGATATGGCATCTATTCTTCCTTTCTGCACTGCCTCCTGTGCTTTCTTCGAGAGCCCCATGTGCTGTGCATCAAGAAGAAATCATGTTAGATATGGCATCAAGGAATAAGGTCCCAATAACACAACCAATCTTCCGCAGGACTGGGAAACATCGAAAAAATCCTAAAGCATGAAATAAAGGTCTAGAAAACCCACAATATTAGGCACAGACGCCCGGCGACCCATTGAGGTACTTTTACTCATATGTGCTGCTGCAGTAACAACTCGAATCCTGGAAACTCAGAAGAAAGCAGAATCACAAGGAAGATGCAAAATATTAGAACGGGAGCAATCCATTTTACGAGGCAGAATCAGATCTTGCTTTCAAACCTTATGTAGTAACAATAAGAGACCATTTTTCAGGTTCAAAAATTGCTCTGAAGTTTTTTTCTCATGAGAAGGACTGATGAACCACACATTATGATCAGTCTCAAACATTGAAGGTAGTAAACAATGCCTAGCTCAAACGAAAGCAAGCAAAATAGTCTTACCGCTTGTGGACGTCAATGTACTCATCTGTCTCGTCCACAATCTCCTCCTGAAGACCCAATTAAACAACTAACAATCAGAACAAATGATATAGGGTACACAGGGTACCATTGATACTAGGAACATTATATTGCTGCTGAATTGCTATGAATTAAACCCATATTCAAAGCCATTGCAGACAGTCCGGATTATAACAATTCCACTACTTGCTTAAAGTATGAAATGAAACTCCCTCTCTTGCAAAAGCAGAAGCTGGGCACCTGTAGAAGTTCTTCAATTACGTCCTCCATGGTGATGATGCCAATAACATCGCCTTCTGCTACATCATGGTTGTGTTGATTTAGCTTTTCGCCATTATAGTCGTACTCGGATGCGGGTGCGCTTGGTTCTCCTCCACCACCACTAGAGTGAGCATAAGCGCTTCCGCCACCTTTCTCAACGTCAGCTTCAGGAGACTGATATTCCTTGACACCCTTCCTGCCCTCTCTTTGCTGGCCAACGCTAGACCGCTTCGTGTATTTTCTTCTCCCACTCTTAACGGCCACTACAGCAGCCATATGGCTACCACCTTTCTGAAACTCATTTAATATATCGTAGAGTGGCATGTCCTCTGGCACCCTGTCTCCAGAACCAAAATCATGACCATGAGTCTCCATAGGGCTTCTCCTAAATTTCAAACCCGAATCTCATAAAAACTTGCCAAGTCAAGCGCACATAAAAGAGTGCATTAAGATGCCGGACGTTCAGACTTCACCCATATATTTACAGAGTTGAATCTCCTTTAACCGACAGAAACTAAATTATACCATCTCACCAAGGGCATGACCATACTACATACTAACCACCATCAAAAAAAGAAAAAAAGAAAAAAAGAAAAAAGAAAAATGAAAAAAAGAAAAAAACTAACATATGATATAATCGAAAGAAAATGATCCGACATAAAGCAAAGACGAATGCAGACGTCCACTAAAGCCATTTAGAGAGCGAGTAGCCTACTTGGGGATTCTTCGAATGGGGACATCATTAACAAGAGTGTTATCTTCAGTACGAACGGTCAGCAGGTTTTTCACCTACACACATCAGCAAGTGAACAGAAAATTAATCCTTATGGATTTACAGGCGAACAAGGAAGAAACTTCAATTAAAGTAAGTGTTTGTCTCAAAACTGGCAAGTGCTAAACAGGCTCCTAATTTTGAGAATGAATGCTTGAGAGGGTCAGTGACAACATACCAGCAACAAACCAACTATATTCTGAGGACCACCAGAGTAAACAGGTACACGACTGTGTCCTCGTGCCATAATTCTCCCCAAATTCTCCCTGTTAACAGACTGGTAAGAATATTTGGCAACTATACACGATTCTACCCAACAGCTTGTAGCTCACAGAGAATATTTCAAAGTCCTCACCGGTCTAAGACTGTATTCATGTCCAATGTAAACGTTGACTCAATTGGGGTCATTGCCTCTAGTGCAGTCTGCAGAAATACACGCCCACGCACAATTCATATTCTCTTCAAACAAGAACAGATGAGGAAAGAAAAGCAGCAGATATGAATACTTAGGGCAACCTACAATTGGGGACAACCAAGGGGTCAAATATTTTCATTGGTCAAAGTTGCAAGTTAACTCGTAATTATAGGGTGCAAGGGAGCTTACCTTCTCGGTCAAATCTAAAGCTCCAGCGATAATTGTTGTCTCGTCAAGGGTTAGGTACCCTCCAGCCTAGAATCCGAAAATTTCAGCAAGTCAGGATTTTAGACTTATGAATGCGACTTTTTTCAGTACAGATGTAGACTAAAAATTATTGGAAAGATCCCTCTGCCAACAGTAAAACAAACGTGTTGAAATTGGCGAAGAGACTCTGGACCCCAAACAGCTTCTGACGTGACTACCACCTCATTTAAATTGTGCAGTGCATACCCACCCTTGACAAGATTTAAATACATGACAAGATTGCTTGAGATAAGAAAAGAAAATACTGCTGCTCAAGCGATGATATCGACCACAAATATCTTAAAACACGACGGCCCATTTTGAGTTCCGGAACAATTCCTACATGAGTTGGAGTTATTACCTCTTTTCCGTGAATTGAAACAAGTGCCTTCAGCTGTGCACGCCTGAACAAGGCAGAATCATCATGCCCAAGTAGATAGTCCAACAACTACAGAACACACAGAACAACGAGTAGGGGTGACACGTGAGAAAAATGAACCACTACACTTCTTGAGTACGATGCGAAATAAACAATTATAGCTACGGTTTTCTTTCCTCCGAAATAAGATTAATTCATAGACAGCTCTTTCAGACACCATATTCTAGAACTTCAAAGCGTGAGGGTAACTCATTCGTTTTATTTGAAAAACTACACATAAGGTAATCAAAATCCACAGCCTTTAAGTGATCAAAACTAACCCGTCCAATAGGATACGCGATCGGCCAGCAAATGATCATTAATATATTCACCAACCAGATCATGTTGGCACCCACGGCTAGCCCATATCGGGAGCATATGGCTTGAGGAATAATCTAAAGGAAAGATCGAACAATCAAACCTCAAGTAAAGAATTTGCACAATAATAGTAATAATTCCGGGCTCACACAGGTGAAAACCGCACGAGGTGGAGCTCCCTCTGACTCACAATTCAAAACGCAGTTAAATATCCGAAGTCGAGACAAAGATGATAAAGCAACTTGTATATTGAGTGCCATCACAGCGTAGAAGATGAGTTTAGTTATACTGCCTCACTCCTAATGACACTATTTAGCATAAACAAGACTCCAGAAATGTTTGGCTTTCAAGTCGGCACTTAACATCCTCTGATCATAATGTCCATGGGCATTTCAAATTCATAAAAAAGGAATTGTTCATGGTCCAGTCATAAATTCACCTCGCCAAATCCAAGTACAAATGTAACCGAAAGTATCACAGCCACATATTCGTTGAACATCTTGTCGAGAAATATCGGAAGAGCCTGCACAAATGTTCCCAAAATAAGGACAGAAACCACATGGAAGTTTGCTGCAAACTCGAACCATTCATCCCATTCGAAACTCTCCAGAACTGAGAGATTCAAGACTTTGAGTATCATGGTAGTCACATTCAGCATTGAAAGGACAAGAGCATTCTAGACTGGCGGGGCATTACCACCATTCAAATATCTTTAAACCACAATTCTCTAGCTTATATCGCAAATTCTGAACTCAATACGCCGTAAATATTACAGCAAGCTCTGCGACCTATCTTAGTGGCAACTTAGCAATATGTGAAAAATATAGCGATGAAAGCATTCGAGGGTTTATATGTTATCCACCTCCATCGATATGGCGTTGCAAAGAAGTAGTGTGACCAAGAGTTGATGTTGCTTTGTAACAACTGGTGCTATGGCGGCTGCTTGCAGAAGAAGAACGATGTTATTTTGGACAACACAAGAGTAATGAAAAGGCCAGCTTATGTCAATGCCCAGATAAATACAAAGAAACGGTTATGTTTTCATGAACTAAATGTAAGAATCAGAATAGACTCAACCTGATAAAATTCAAAGGCGAAATGCTGACAGGAATTCATAGCCGATATCCAACACTGCCAACTACTCACAAACATTATTTGTGGAGAAGCAACGACTCTGAACAGGAAGAATTACCTGCTTGTTTTTTCTCAACAGGAGTGCCGCTTCTTTGTAGCACCTCCAAGTCCATGAGTCCAAGAGACATGAGGCCCAGAGTTAAACCAGACATAATGCCCGCGAAGCATACGAGGAACATCGATAAGCCACCATAAATATACCACCACAGCGACCCAAACTCCACGGGCCCTTCACCTCCCAACGCCAACTTCGAATGCAACGTTCCCAGGACCGTCATCGCCAACATCGTCGTCTTCTTCAGCATTGTGGTATCCATTGCGACGAGCTCAATCCTCCGCCCTCACCTCAATACTACCCTAGTCTCCACGAAAACCAATTACAGCAGGGCCTCTTCAATGCTTGAACCTGGCTAACCGACAAAGTTTTTGCTATCCTGCCGTGTCTAACATTCTACAGCTCCGAATACCCTCATAAAGTCCATCTCGTCCTTCTAGCAATCCAGAATCAAGAATAGTGACGCAAGCAAGCATGTTAATCTAGTTGTAGAACACAAGCTACACGCAATCTACCGATCGGAAACTAGGATCTCAAGTATCCGGCGCGAAACATACCGACAAAAGCTAATTGGAAAGAAAAACAAAGCTCAGCAATCCGCGAATCCAAGTGGCCCCAACGCAATTAACGCTTTTACGGGTTCGGCTACAACAGTGACAAAAAGAGAACCCTGGCCCATAAACTGCCAAATGTGTGCGCACCCAACTCAAATTCTAGCCCGAAAACCCGATACGAAAAAATTCTGCGAAGTTTGAGACGATTCCGAAAAAGGGGAGACAGCAAAATCGCACCTTGACAAGACGGGTGAAGGGTTTCGCCGCGCAGCCAGGTGGAGGAGTCGCACAAGGGAGACGTAACAACCCACCTACAGTCCCCACGTGCGGAACCCGATTTGATAGTTCAGTGGGCATATGGATGAAAACGGGAGTTGGTAGGGCGGTAGATGATAACACCTCTGTTTATCCATTAGGCCACCTCAATGGCTGCTCATTGCGTGCAACCTGAAACGATACTGGAATCTCGTTTATGGATGGAGGTGGGTAGGTTGTCACGGTAGTAGGTTGGGCGGTAGGAAAACATTTCTGATCCAAAACGAATGCTTTTTGCTGAAAATGAACTATATCATTCGTTACGATCGACCTGTGGATGTATGGACGAATAAAGAGTTTGAAGATGAAAATCATTCATTCGTTTGTAAGAAGGAAGACGGGGAAGAAGAGAGACTTTGCTCGTGTTTTCTGAGGCTTCGGCATTTCGTTGCAGTGAGTTTGATGGCTATGGCGAGGTCTCTGCTTGCTCTTGCTCGCATGGGCAATGGAGCTCGCGTCTTCCAGAAAAATCTCCACCCCCATGCGGCGCTTCTTGCCCCCTCGAGTTCTTCATCTTTCCCGACCCAGCTAGTAGCTCCTTTGTCTCGCTATGGCGCCTCGTTCCGGTTCTTGAGCGGCGATCATACTGCCAAGTGGATGCAGGTTTGCTGATCTCTTCGTTTTCGAGATGTGGCTGATGATTTCTAGTGGGAGTAATTTTTTCTGGTTTAAGTTCTGAGGTGTAATGTAGGTGTTTACTTGAGGGTTCGATGGATTTAGTGTTGTGGTTTGTTGGATTATTGAATCATTCTGGGTGGACATGTAATATCTCGTGGTTGAATTTGGCGCAGTCAGTGCTTGTAATATAGATTCTGTGACGGATGGGCATTTGGTTCCTCTGAAGCCCCAGGAATCATCCTTTGACATTCCAACCCTAACTTTGCTTAGTGCTTGAGGGGGCTTTGGGATAATGGGAATCGTTGGGATTCTTGAAAGATTCACTGGAATTGGAGACACCTGTAATTTGTGGTGCATTGAGTACCTTATACCCAATTTAGAATTTTTCCAATTTCTCTCATCAGTCAATGCAGATGAAATGCAGGGGTTTGGAAAAATTGCAGCATAGTGGGTTTGCTGTTCTGTAAGTCTTCGATAATATCCCTCGTTTGGAAGGGTTTATGGTATCTCAATTGGTCGTTTTAAACTGCTTACGTTTTGGAGTTTATTTGTAAGGATCTTTTTTATATGTATGGAGGCATGCTTTCTTCTCTGAATATTTCCAGTTGAAGAAAGTATTCTCTTCCATAGTTTCATAAGACGTCGAGTAATGGTGCGAGTCTTTGAATTACACATGAGAGGTCTAGATCTGAAATTGAAGTTTCATACCTAACGTAAGCGTGCTCACTTATATATAATCAGAACACCGAAAACAAGAAGTCTCCTATGGAGTTGATTCAGGAAGTACCTCCAATCGACGTCGATGCCCGAATCGCGGCTTGTGAAGGAGGTACACTTATTTCGCGTTTATTTGAATTTATGCTCTCCTTCTGCTTGTTATTATCACTCTGTCTTTCTTTAGTTGCAATTAGTGAATTAGTGGTTTGACTCAGGTTTTAATTTTATGAGCTACTGGGTGTTCCAACACTGATGCTTGAGGTGAAGACCTTATTTTGTGGTATTCTGTATATCTTGCAGGGACGGACCCCGCTTTGGGTCACCCAATCGAGTACATAAGCCTAGATGGCGTAGGTCCACATGTGTGCAAGTATTGTGGTCTCAGATATAATCAAAGGAATGCCCATGGGCACCATTGACATTGAAAACATTTTTATTTTTCTTAAATAATTTGGCCCATCAGTTCCAACACTTTCACTTGCCCCAGCTGGCTACAAACTGATGTATACATTGATTTTTGGCTTTGCTACATCAGATCATGCTCTGTAGATGGAGCTTATTTGTTGTCCTGCTGTTGCAACATGTGGACCTTACAATTTTTATTTCTGAAATGACAATACTACTTGTAGTTATCTTTAATAAACTAATACCCTATCTGTAGGTGGGGCATTGGCATTTATCCAACACCTTACCAAGCCTTAATATATCCTGTTTCAGTTCAAATATCTATTGAGATTTCAAATCCTCTATTTGTTTTTAGTTTTAAAGTGAAAAATCTTATCTAGTTTTCATTGGAATTATTTTCTTGAGAGTTGTATGTTCATTTGTGACTTTTGTAAGGAAGTGAAGGGTTTAAGTGATAGAAAGAAAAAAAATGTTTGAAGCTCATCTTAAGTTTTGAGTTGCTGTTACAGGCAACAGTACTAAACTTCTACAACAATTTTTATTTCTGTAAGACCTTGTCATGAGTGTAACTTGAACAAGATGTTGCATTAAAAATAATTATTTTAAAGCTTTGATCAACTAAGCCCAACTGCATTATTGAGTGTAAGAAAATTAGTGGTTTCTTAACTTTCGTTTTAGTTGCTGCATATCTTTAAAGAGTCTTATTGGATTTATCAATCTGAAAACTTAAGAAGCACAATATCTTTGTTAAAATGTTTGAGGACTTTGTTAAAGATATTGTTACTGATATTTTTTCTAAAATTTGGATTAAACATCATGACTAAATATTTCTAGGCTTAAGACATTTGGTCATGAAATGGAATAAGGAGATATATACAAAAGAAAATACCATTGAAATCTTTTTATTTGTGAAACAAACGAGTAAAGTAAGGGAAATGATGAAGATTATGAATGAGATTTGACATGATTTATTCTTTCTCTTTATTTTAAAACAAAAAAACATAAGACTAACAGTTTCAAATTCAATTTTTTTTAATGACAACTACGCAACATCAAGTTACTTTCCTAATAGAACCATGTTTTTACATTTTTTTGTTACTAGAATGCAAATGATGCTTTTGTCTAATTTTTTAGCTAAATTCCTAAATTTTATTTTTTGAATTAAAATAATAAAATGAGTTAAGATAGAATGTTGTCAAGTACTTGATTCTCTATCATGATCAATCCCATGCATCAATATCAACTTCTTATCTAATTCAAAATCTCAAAATATAATTCACCAATTGGTCGAAAAAAAAAAAAAAAAAAAAAATGGCATCCTCAATTTGTGAAACCAGAATTTGAAATACCATACAGCATGAAAACAGTGCTTCACAATACTATATTTAAATTAAGCACACATTATTCTGCACATGATCAACAAACTCCAACTTCAAAGTCATCAAGCCTAGTTGGACACCCTGCCACATCAGCCCAAAGCCAACTCACCTTGAAGGTATATTGCCAGGGTGGCAAAGAGTGAATGTGGTGTGTGTGTGTGTGTACATACAACCTGCTCATCTGTCACTCCTCTGCCCCATCGAAGACAGGGGGGTCTCATTCAATGAGGAGGGTTCAAAAAAACATTGTTGGATTCAAAGCTCCATCCTCCCTCCTTTAGTGCTAACACCACAACAACAACAACAACAACAACAACAAAACCAAAACCCAAAATCTAAAGCCCCAAGTCCATGACCTATCAATACCACCATGCAATCTACCTTGGAAAGTGTGCAGAATTTTGTCTACCTGTACCATTGCAATGCCATCTCCACAGTAACCAAGCTCCATGCATCCCCTTGTTTTTGATGGGTTTGGGAGGAGGAGGATTAAGAAGAATAATAATAATGAGAAGAAGAAGGTGTGCCATTCTGGAATCCTGAGGTAGAAAATATCTGTGGGGAACTGTCATGCTCATGGGACTGCCCTTTCTCAACATGAAAAAAAGGGTTTTGAAGCTCTTGTACCAACTTGCTTGCTTGCTTTCAGAGTTGTTTTTTCTTTACTTTACTTTATTTTAATAGGATGTTTGTGTCTTTTGTGCAAGACTGTTTGTGGTTTTGTGGTTTCATTTTTCCATTTTTTTTTCCTACTTTCCCCTAATATTATGTCTTGCTTGAATTGAGGCAAAGTAATAATGGTGTCAAAAAGAAACTATAGTGTAATGGAATTGTAAATAGTAAAGGTGGAATTTGTTGTGTTTGTGGACAATGAAAATTGAGTAATTAATCCTTAGAGTAAAATTAATCTTTTTGTATTTGTACTTTAATTGGCTTCTCATTTACTTTGTTCTCAAAAACTTCATATGTATGTATTATACATACATACATACATACATTCAACTAGTTTTGTGTTGTCTATCATGTTGGTTTCAGAATGATGGGACTATTGTGTCTTATCTAGTAACCAGTGAGACCTTTAGTTGAAGTCTCTCAGTTTAGGAACAGAACATGTCACATGCTTCATAATATGATATTTGGAACTTGTGAAGTTTATCATGTCAGCCAAATTTTACACTGAGGAAAGTGTGCCTTGATGCATCTGGTTGATTTAGTGATACAATATGACATATTATATTCTTATTACATGGAAATACAACAATTAATGCCATAGAATCCAGTCATCCAAAGCGGCCTCATCTCATCCACCAACAAACTAACCTACAAGCACAACAATAAATAAAAACTCACAACCATTAGCATTCTTAAAAGTCCACTACAACAAATTCATTTCTATTCATGCCTCTCCATCTCTGTTTTCTCAAAGAATTGCTTCAAACAGTACATCAGCTAATCAATTGCACTAACTTCTACAAAGCAATCATGTACCCATCCGGAACTCTAAGCTTGAAATCAAAAAGCATGCAATGCACAGCTGAAGGGCAACATGAATTACTGGAACAATAGGTGGAATAAGCAGGATCAATTAAGCCTAGCAAGTTTATCCAGATAGATACTGAATCACACACTCCCTTCAAAACATCAAAAATAGCGCTAACAGGAAATGCTCCAGGAAAGAAAGGTGGCACGATGCCAATGGAGGTGGGTAGTCCAGAACCAAGACCCACAGATTATATCGCATTCATAAATCGAAAAGGGGCGCCAGACAAGCGCATTAAAAGGTTGCAGTTGGGGATCGGATGCCGTCATTAACCGTCTGATCGCAGAAGTCCGGAGCTGGATCTGCAGGCGACTCTTTCAGGGGATCTAGCATCGATCCGCTGCTGCGGGTAGTTCTTCCTCCCACTTAATTCCCTCACTCTAATCATAAGCTTCATCACCACACCGCCTAATATCATCTCCCACTAACGGTTTTCTCGATCAACCCAGCTCATTACTGCGTGCGCCAAGTCGGCGTGCATGATATCCTGTAGAACCCTCTCGTAGCAGGCATGCTCTCTCATCCAGAATCCAGTGGCGTTCGAGACCCAGTCTCAGAGGACTCGAATCCATCGTCAAAAGCTGCAACGACCTTTGCATGGTTTCGTAGGTTGGTCGAGTCTTGGTTTCTGTTTCAGGTCTACTGGCTTCTCAACGCTAAGAGTCGACGAGGAAAAGAGAATTCGATTCAGTGTCTTGTAGATAGTCGATTGCGAGACGCGCTGTTGTAGGTTTGATGTGAGGGCAGATGTCCGTGTAGTTGGTGGCCGCAGGTTGGTAGTTTTCATGAGAGTTGTGCTTTGATGTGGTGTGTCTATGTTGACAAGCGCGGGGGTATGATGGCCGACATGTTGGTGCTGTTCAGGTTATTGCGGTATATTGTTTTTCAGCGTTGTTGTTAAGTCGAGCTGAGCAAATACACGTTCTGATCCGTCGAGAGTGATGTGGTGAGAAGTGAATTCACCGCTTGATGGCTAGGTCCCTGGTCAGTGAATGAGATGCTGCAAACGGGCGTGTGGGATGCCGAAGTTGGTAATTCTACGGTGTCAAAAGGCTTCCTCATTGCGTAACTCTCTGTCAGGACTGCGTAGCTTCTTGACCTCCCATGTGAAGGTCGTTTTTGGGAGGGAATGAGGGCTTTTTAGTCAGAAAGGGGGGTTGATACGCGATGGCTGGGCGACTGCATCGCCGTCTGTTGTGTGTGTCCAATCGAGAGTAACCGATTGCAGAAACGATGAATGCAGTGATGGATACCGTTACAGGGATGGTGTATTGGATCCCCGTCGAGTACTCTGCAGCTGCTTCCGTGCCTGCCTATGCCCCACTCGTCGTGCCGCCTTACACGTAATGTTCCTAGTCACACTTTCGATCTTCAAATAAGTTTACCATTCTTCAGTGAGGCATTTCTACTTCTTCCACGTTGCGAAAAAGCCCATCCGTAGCGATCTCACACATCTATATTCATGCTCATTGATTTGTGTGTTTCTGTTGCAGATACATCCGATCAATTCCAGCTGTCGTGCCTCAAGCGCAGCCTGCGTACTCTACCGATCGCGCCACAGTGCTGATCCCTGACATCAACACCACCGTCTTCGTGCGGGGTATTCCAAGAGAAGCTACCACGCAAACTGTGGGACACCACTTCAAAATCTTCGGCCCCATCCAGTCATGTCACGTCATTCGACACAAGGACGCTTCCACCAACAAGGGCATCGCCTTTGTGAAGTTTTACGATGCGGTCGCGGCGCAACGCGCCATTGACTGCACCAACCCGGGCGTAATGGAGCAGAGGGAGATCTTTGCCGAGTGGGCACATCCGAAACCCTACCCCTCACCCTCACAGTTCGACAGTTCGTCGCTCCTGCCGTTGCAAGCATCTGCAGACGCACACAATTCTCGTCTCCACCTTTGTCTCCCATCGCCAGTATCCCATCTCAGGAGCCCAATCGCCTTCATCCCAACTGGCCAGAGTACCATTGCTGCACCATATGTCAACAGTCCCTGGATTCCATCGCCAAGATCTGCGACCTCTTTCGCAGTGGCGCCATTCGGTAGCCATTTCTTACCAGGTAACCACGTTTTGGGGTTCCCTTATGCAGATTTCGGCACCTCCGTCGCGCTTTGGAGGACTCCAGGGGCTGCTTTAGGAGTGTATTCGAGGTCGCCAGTTTATGTCCCTGTGACGGAGCACACCACTCATCGACCTGCAGCTGGTACTGGGAGCATTGTCCAGGACTCGAGAGCTGTGTCAGACTCTATGCCGCATTCCAGCCACTCGGCGCATGCTCTGGCTACTTCCTTGAACATCAAGTCTGAAGAGGGTACTGATAGTTAGTTATGAGCGAAGGGGTGGGCTCCAGGTTCAAAAACTCACTTAAGATTCAGGATCGTGAATTGCCTCTGTATGCGAACGTCTTCTCGGTCTGTGAGTGGCCTCAGGCATTAGTATTGGTTGCCAGCTCCCGATAACGACCGCTAACAGCAAAAATTATATTCTATCAAGTTGTAGCTCATTTTCCATTCGAAACATGCAAAATGTACTTGTTCAATTTTTTTGAGACATCAAGTTTAGTAAACTGTTTGATTGATATACCGGGTCTGAGTTAGATCTAGTGAAAAATGATACATGGTATGGACTGACCGAATAATTCTACAGCAGGTCACCAAAAGCTTATGGGCTGCATGCAAGTGTTAAGTACGTAGATAAAAGGTATGACCTCATGGATTCGCGTAAGTTTTAAGACAGCTAGAGATTCGGCCCCGTCTAACAAGCAAGAATGAAAATGAACAGAAGAGTGATAATGCAATTTGTGTGTGTGCATTGATAAATGGAATGATACTGGTCTCTCCTGTTACATTCATGTCTGGAGATTGTTTACCCGGTAGAGTAATTGGCAAAACTTCGCCACACAAGATGAACATTCGGTACTACCTGGGAAAATTATCCTGGCATGCGCTTCCCTCTGTGTCTCTCCCCTTTCTCCCTCTGTCTTTATTTCGAATCCTGTAGGGTGTTTCGACGATTTCCTGACATATCGTTGCCTATATACACCAAAATGGTAGGCCCACTTGTCTTGTGTGGCTCCAAAGTTCCGAAGAGCAAGGCTCGGGACATAGACTTGTCCTCTCTTTTTACAGTATAAGCATATTTTGTTGACCTCGACTGCGATTCCTCTACATGTCAAACGTTAAAGTTAAGTCGCTGTCAGAAGAAGGACACCTGAACGTCTGCTGCTCGTCGAATACGTCGGGGAAGGAGGTCTCCTGCAATAGAGGGTCGTTCGACCCCAGAAATTCATCCCAGAAAGAATTATTATCCACTTGACTCTCTATCTGACTCTCACATTCCGTGTGAGAGTCGTCGTCGAAGTCAATCTCAAAGCTCTTCAAGTAGTTGGATTCCCTCGGAATCATCATGGTGGTCACAACGCTAGAGCCGCTCGTCTCCATCTCCGGGATCTTGTCCCCAGGAATGCATTCGTTGACGACATAGGTGATGTCTTCTAGACATATTTTGGGCTTCTCGTCTACAATCTGATATTCTTGATGGGAAAAGTCATTTGTAAGATAAGGATTGGCGTTGAAGATCACGTCCTGCTCCATGCTATCGTCTGTGTATTGGTACTGAGACGAACAACGAGACTCTGTGATCTGAGCAGGATCCTCGTACGCGAGGCTCTGGAGGTTGTTGCTTGAGCCACCATCGCAAGCGTACCGTAGTTTCGTCAATGACTTGATGCACGAGCCCCCTGCGTCCGAGCCTGGACTGAAGGGTGATTGAAGGAGCTGGGAGAGGTCCCTGCAAGAGCCACTGTCAAAGATGATGCTCTTCCTGTCCACCAGCTGGGAATCATCTCCATCAAGAGTCGGCAGCAACTGCATGTCGCATGATTGTTCTAAGGGGATTGGTGGATACATCTGATCGTTAGTGCACGAGCCGCCTACTGAGACTGAGCTTGCGCCTTGACCCTCCTCGAATGCCAACTTCGATTGCACGGGCTTTCGCGCCAATTGCCTGAAGTCACCATTTCCAAGATTCCACCGTCAGAGGCGAATTTAACGCACAGAAATAAAACAAAACAACTGGTCCACTAAAGTTGACCAAGCACACAAACAACAGAATCGAACTTCAAGGTATCAATGATATACAAAAGAATCAACATTCCAAATGCTCCATACGGGTTCACTGCGCAGCACAAACTGAAAGGAATGCATTCATTCGAGAAAAGCGAGTACGCACTGGGTGTAACACGTGAGATCGAAGTTGGTAACAGCTGCTGGCCCACGGTACTCAATGGCAGCCCTGTCATACGCTCGAGCGGCTTCTTCTTGTGTACCTGAGTACACATCCAAACTGTTGGAAACGACCACTAGCTACTCCAATAGCCTCTATCCATTGCTCTCCCAAACAACATGTTGCAAAAAAGCTACGGTATAGAAACCTTTTGACACGGTAGATCGCAGTATCAAATTATCTTGGAAGTCTACCAATTCCATACGAAATGACACCTTTTGATTTGAACATTCTGACAAACTATGATCATTTTGGTGATGCATACCGAAAGTGCCGAGATACAAGTACTTGTTGCCATCAACACGACCAATGCGAGCTTCCCAGCGTCCGTTGTGATGATGCCTGCAAAATTATTTAAGACCACACTCATTCAGAACCCAAAGTTCAAACCATGATGTCACTTTCATTAGGACATTTGACTTGTATTCAAGACTAAAACAGTGATTTCTTTTCACAGGTCCCGGAGCATCTTGTGACCGATTACCTAGCAACACCTCGATATTTGGAAACTCCCCGCGAGAAGCCGCTGCTTTTTCTGCACAAAAAATTTAGATCCCTAGTTTAGTATATCAGCGACACGTTTTTCGAAGCTTTGCTGGATTGTCAACAAAGTCAGTGCATGTTGAACGTCACCGACAGTGACATACCTTCGAAGAGTGGCAAGGTACTCCTCACGGGTAATGTTCCTCATCTCCTCAAGCTGTTGTTGATAATCTTCCAACTGCCACGTTCAAGAATTAGACTTTTGAGCACCACCTTGAGTACACCAAAAAATAAACAAAATGAAATAGAAACACGTTGTAGAATTTGATTGCGAACTCGGCTAAGACGAGATCGTTATGGAGCACTGAAACATCAAGACATGATTCAAGCCGCAGGCGATCACACCTTGAAGTTAATAACAGTACTCTGTCCCCAGTATTTGAGCGCAGCAAGGTCGTAAGCCCTGGCAGCCGCCTCTTCTTCATCGTATGCTCCTGGTGAAGAAAAGCGAAGAAAAATCTAGTCAGCAATCTGGGAGGAAGAGGAGGGAAATAAGTAAAGGTGGGAAGGAGGAAAGAAGAAGAAGAAAGGAAAACTATAAAGGTGCAATTTCCAACACTCCCTCAAAGTAATATTCTTTTCACATTGCATGCTCTCAAAAGAAAGGTTGGATTTCCAATAATTCTCACCTAAATAAACTGATCGATAGAAGAATCGCCGTAACCAGCACCCCACAACCAGCACCCACAAACGACAATGACCCCGATGAGCAGGAACCCAGTCCGCATTCCCAAATTTACGAATTCTACCCAATGCAAGAGCCCATTACTTCATCGTAAACAACTTCAAAGTTTGAAAAAGTCCGAATTCCCTCACCTTGTCGTCCTTTCTTCTTTTGTTTATCATTCCAACAATTCTTGTCCCAGAGGTGTGCCTCAAATCTTCCTGTCCATCGGTGCCTGTCCAGACCCCAAAGAACCCAATTCCATGCACTTAACTCCAATGCCCTCAACACGCCGATCTTCACCCCAAAACCCATCCCTCAAAATGTCCATAAAAATCACGTAAAACCATCGTAGACAAAAACAAAGACTGGAATCTGTCACAATCTAGAATTCAACACATTCTGGCAAACTACCTGGTCACTCCTCTAAACGACGAGCTTCTCTTCAAAGGGCCACCGCATGCATCAGCTCCCGCGAGCTCTCGCTCCGCAAACGACTTCCGCTTGCTTTTACTCCTCGCAGGGTACTGCCTCACAGTCCTCTTACAAACCTTGTCCTCCGCGACAACCAAACTACTGAGCATCAGGCTTCGCTGCCGCGGCTCCATGGTGACCCCTCCCTCTACACAAACTCCACCACGACGCGGCTACACGAACTCGTGTCCTCCATGGGAGAAAAACCTCTACGGCACCTCTCCGCGTCACCTCTTCCCAACCCCCCACTCCAACACTCTCGCGATCTCTCGTTCTATCACTCACTCTCCCTCTCTCCCTCTCTTTCTCTCTGAGTATGTCTGTGTGTGAGAGAGTGCGTGTGTCCCTCTTCAGTCTCAACCTTCCAAAACTCTCACTAGCTGTCTGGGATCGGTGGTCTGCAGGATTCACTTTGTTCACAACAGGTAGTCGGAGACTGTGAGAGACTGTGAGACAACTGAAGAGCTCGTTACCCCTTAGGCTGATCGATTCCTCCAGATTGAGCATGCGGCTCCTCATATTTATAAGGCAACCTCTAGAATAGATGCTTTCGTTGTGGTTCCCAGAACGAGGCGAGTTAGTACCTGCCAGGTTTCTCCGCTCTTTTTCTTTTTCCCTCCCTCAAAGGAAAAGACAAATCTCACACACACACACCCTGCAGCCATGGCCGTCTGATGACATGTTGGTGTAGGAGTAGTAGTCGTAGCAGTGGTAGTGGAGGTGATAGTGGCTGCTACGGCTGCCTAACTCCACTCACCTTTACAACAAAACAGGAGACTAAGACTGTGTGTGTGAGAGAGTGTGAAAACGAGAGTGGGAGATTGAGTAAAAGGAGTAATAATGATGATAATACATCTCTGCATATAGTGTTAAAAATAGTTTTTGTATGTCCATGGTGTATTTTGTCTCAATGTAGTGCTAATACACACTTGTTCCTGTTCTTCTATATATATATATATATATATATAAATATATATATATACATTTAATGCAAGTGGTACATATATAAAACAATGATAAGATTGACTTTTGTTTTATTGTTTTTAGTTTTAGTTTTTTTCTTTCTTTGCTATCCTTCAAATGGTATTGGTGTTGACATTCTACATTCCTTGTGTGTGTGTGTGGGGGTGGGGGGTCTTGGTATCCATTGCTCACCCAATGATGGACTTGGATTAGTCAACAGGAGGTGCCCTTGCAGTTGGAAACACAGAGCCAATGCCCAAGTCTGGTCTTCGAAAAGCTGATTAGTTCTGTCACCAAGGGAACTGGCAACAACCCATCTTGTTTTTTTACCTCATGAGTTTAGAAATCTAGAGTTGTACAGCTATACAGGGTGGTGGGGGGGGGGACCAGAATCAGAAGAAAGAACAATATTTTTATGTGTTTGCATAGCAGGGTGGTGAGTGACTTTTTCCTCAGTAAAAAGTCTGAAATACTCCCTAGAAATGCTGTGCCAAATGGGACAGAAATATCAATGGCTGCTCAACAATGCCATGGCCATCAAAACTGGAGAACCTTAAATATAAAAAGGCACACTGCATGGGCAACAAGTACAAACAGAGGGCTCACTTCAACCCAAGTGGACAATGATTCTGCAGGCACACCATCCATTACCTCCATTCATCCTCCCCATCTCTCTTGTCCACCATGCAAATCATTCCCCTGTTAACCTCCCCTCCCCACTTCTCTAAAGAAAGGAAACAAACTGTTGCCTACTTCTACCACCCCTACAAGGAACACACCTCAGCCTCTGCACCAAGTGGTTGGAGGACAATAAAGCTACCAAAGAAAGACAGACAGAAAGAAAAGAAACAGAATGAAGGCAGGAAGGAACAGCATGGGACCAAAGGCAGTGGGAGCTGAGCAAGGGAGTGGGCTATGGAGTTGGGAAATGTGCTCTTTCTCTTACTGCTTCTCATTCTACTTCTACCACTACTTCTTCTCATAGTGTTAACTTGGGCTTCCAACAGAGGGACCCATACAAGGCATTTTGTCTTCTTCTTCCTCCTTCCTTCATTAGGTCTATTATTCCAGATATTTGGTTGTGTTTTTGTTTTGGTTTCTAGCAGAGAGCTCTGTGTGTTGTGTTTTGAGTGTGCAAGTGAGTGTAGCTCTGTTGGGAGTGAGTGAGTGAGTGAGCTGCTGGCATCTTGTTAGTACCCACACATGGCACTGGGTGTGCCCTAGGAAACCTAGAGGGCAGTGGGAACCTTCCTGATCCTCTGCCTTTGAAGACAAATTTTGAGCATATTTCAAGCTGGCTGACAATGGGCTGCATGGCATGTGTAGTAAATAGTATCCACCCCTTCATGTTCAAATAATAATAATAGAATATCACTTATTCTGTGCACAAAATCGTCACCAGTTTCCACCCCTTTCTACATACCATCTGTTCTCCACCATGTCTCTCCATGCAGTTGAAAAAGGGGGAAAAGAGAGAAGGGGACTATTAATTAAATGTGTACATATGGGGGTTAAGCTTGGGCCCCATCAAATAGTTATATCTGCCAATTTGCAACCTCCACAAACACATTGTGTACACACATTGTGCCTCCACACTCAAGCTCATGTTCATAGTTGTGTGTGTGTGTGTGTCTATGTACACATGTACCCAAAACCAAAACTTAAACAATATCAAAAAGAAAGAAAGAAAGTCTCAGAATGTGAGGCCCTAGTTCTATTGATTTCAGTACCAAAATATCTCATAAATAAATAAATTTTGCTTTTTTATTTTTCATGTATCTACTTTTTCTTGATGTATTTTATTGTCAAATCGAAAATTCATTTATTTGGCAACTCAGGGTTGACTAGCTTTTATTATTATCATGAATCCTGTACAAAAGGTTTTCTTTCTTACCATGTCAGCCTTCATGCTATCTGATGGTGTTGAATGGCTCCTATCAGATGATATGACATGAAAGCCCCACATTATATGATGTGGAGAATGTAGTTAAGTCTCTATATGGAAACATGTGTAGATATGTCTGACAATATCTACCCATCTATCCATCTATAGAAAGAAAGACTGCAGTTCCACAATTGCATATCAATGTTAACAATAAATATGTATTCTTTGCTTTTTAAATAAATTTTATTACGTGCATGATGAAAAGTCTTGCAAATCTCACATCTTTCAATATGAGTATAGAAGCATGGGGCAAAATTTTGGTCTTACTTTATTTAGTCATTCTCTTTACTTATTTATCTAGCTTTCTCATAATTGGCACTGGAGTCAAACTAGTTCGATTCACATACATGGAAGATAGTACAGACACCAACAACTCATCTTCTGCTCAAAAGTATTTGCATTAAATTTGCTTGAAGTTTTTAGTTCTTAGTTTGAGTTTTTTTTTTTGGACTTTATTTTTTCATTTATCTGTTTTCAAGTATTTAATTTTATCTATCTTGCTACCACAAAGGAAGCCATGATTTGATTGGGTTTGGTGGGTCTCAACATGGCCACTTCCACCCAAAAGTATTGCAACACACTGGATCCAATGAGAGCATGGCAAACTGAAATAGGAGAATTTAATTATTGGGATATTAGGTTCATGATATATGCTGTGCCAGCTCTTGCACATTTAATTTTCAATTTAGCTTTACTCAACATTTGGTATGAATGTATGCAAATGAAAAAGAGGCAAATATATAGTTGTAAAAATAAAAATAAGAATAAAAACATTCAACAACCTCCTTTCAGAAACATAATCGGGTTTGTGAAACAGATGGGGGTGACAGCAACCTGCTCTTTCTTCATGAAAATGTAAAAAAGGAAAGTAATAACAACAACAACAACAAAAACAGGGACCGTGTGAAAGCAATCCACTATTCAAAAACCTTAAGTGTCAAAGAGATTTTACATTCACCTATAGCACTGTAAGACAAATAGCACTCCAGATCACTTTTGTCAAGCATGATACGTGAC
This sequence comes from Physcomitrium patens, assembly GCF_059467195.1. Classification (NCBI taxonomy): domain Eukaryota; kingdom Viridiplantae; phylum Streptophyta; class Bryopsida; order Funariales; family Funariaceae; genus Physcomitrium; species Physcomitrium patens. The sequence goes on from NC_143432.1 coordinate 9,081,102, forward strand.
GAGAGATCTCAAAAAAGCAGTGTAAAGGGCAGGGATAAAGAATAATTCAAAAAATATAATAAAAAACATTTTTTTTTCTGTATTGGTTTTAATCCGAAATATTTCAGAAATCAAAGCAATAAACCCCCCCCCTCCCAAAAAAAAAAGAAAAAGAAAAAGAAAAAAAGGACTTAATTAATTGATTGAAAAAGTTTTTAAAACCACGAGACGAGTCTACAATTACAAGGGAAGCCCCTAAAATAGCAAGAGGCAAGATTTGGCGCAAAGAAACTGACAGTAGCGCGGGAGTGCAGACTTGCCACGTGACCGTTCGTCATTCTATGCACCCAGGAATGAGTCCATGTCAGCAGAAAGTACGGCCAGCAGGGCTCCTCCTCCTCCATGACGGCCAATCAGATTCTGGAAGGAATCTGCCTCTCCACCACGCCGCATTCTGAGCTGGAATGGGTGTCAGAGTCTGCGCGGATTCCACACATGCCGCGTGTCGTTTCTTATTCCTTCGAGGCGGAGAAAGGGGAGCTTTCAGCCTTGTTCCCCATGACGTTCCCCTCCGGCTCCGTTCCTTATGTGGGGAACTCTGAACGAGATATTAATGTAGGAGGGGGGGGGGGATGGACCGAATTAATTGCTCATCTATGTTCATGAATCTGACCCATTTGTTCCCTTCCGATGAAGCCTCACTTCTTGCGTTGGAGTTATTTTAAAATTGGGTGTAAAAATGAAATAATTCTTGAGTGTGGCTCGCCATTCGAGGGCCAGATAAGTAAATATTATTATTACGTGCGAATTCGTTAGTGTGTGTGCATTATGAGCACATTGTAAACGATTCATAGCTTTAACATAGGTTATTTATTTATTTATTATGTAGAAATTAATATTGAATTTCTTAACGTAGTAGGTGTTTGATGATTATTTAGTTATTACTCTATAGTTAGAGATGTAATGAAAATTTGTAGTTACTCATGTATGCCCATTTTAAATCCGTTATGAAAGATTTTAAAAATCCAAAACTCCATGGTAACAATTTGTTCAATTGTAAAATTAACTGTAAACTTGTTATTCATGAATTGTTAAAGAGTATGCAGTGGGTTTAATCTTGTTTGAATGTAGAGAATATTCCATTGATGAATTTAAAATGTTTTGAAGATTAACTTAATCTTCTTTATGAATAAGAAATAACTACTTTAAAAACCAATATCTACCAATCAAAAGTATTCTCACACTTGAGGCTTATATTTCCCTTAGTTATTTTTAAGTGTAGAATTATAGAATAGATTATGTTCATGTTTTTTAAAATTATTTGGCATTGTCATGAGTTTAATCCAAATTTATATTTTTAAAATTTATTTTGAAATATGTTTTTGACTCATGTGAAAGATTTTCAATTCATGAAACATCTATATAATATTAAAAAATCATTAATAAGATATTAGTAAGAATTTTTTTTTTAAAAATCTCATTGGCCAAATAAGCCAATGAGAATTTTTTAATTTTAAGAAAATTCTCATTGGCTTATTTGGCCAATAAGACAAAGAAGTTTTCTTATTGGCCAACAACATATATTGTTGTCAAGGACATGAATCTCAAAGAACTAAAGAATTAGTACACTCTTGTGATACCAAAAAAGAGTAGATAATTTCTCAAAGATAATACAATATTAAAACTAGAATGACTATTTGATTTGATTTTGATTTTTTTATTTTTATGGTAATGAAGAAACCCACAAAAGAGGAATCCACTTAGAAAGTTATAGTCATCAATTTTTAATATCTCATTTGATATGATATCTTCAATTGAAAGAAGACAAATATAAACCTAAAGGAAGGTTTTTACATTTTTCAAATCTATTTTTCTGAGGTAATCACTTTGATTGCAACATTGATTTTAAATCATTGAATTTATTTTTTATGTTATTGAAAACCAAGAATAAAATTAGATCAAGGAAGAAATATGGGAGCAATCCAATTTTTAATTAGTAAATCAAATCTTTGTACCATAGTTATTATTAATTTATGGGTACACATCATTCAAGAATTTCAGGTAAAATATACAATTTTTTCCTTAGTTTATTTCTGTAGATCTTTACTGGTAAAACAACTACCTGGTTTATAAAAGGTGTTGTTCTTCTATTTATTACTTGTGTTTTGATGGCTTCTTAAGAGTTACAATAAAACACTCAAAAATGAGTTTTAAATTGAATATTTCATCAAACTCTACCAAATCAACCTCTAAATAAAATTCATTGTATCTTATTTTCTGAATTAGCTTTGTATATTTCCTTAACAGATGCAAGGGACTTAAGGGGTACATTAGTGTGATTTCCCTTGAGAATATGTTACGTAAGGACCATAAGCTTTGGAAATGCTTCAATGAACCTCCGATGCTTTGTCTGCATTTCCTAGTGATGAAGCTTATTAGAAATAAATAATCTTTAAAACAATTCACAAATTATTTTTTACTAATTTATTATTTAAACCATTTTCACAGTAAATTATGCAGGTTGTGGAGAATTTATTTTATTTTATTCTATTTTATATTTTTAAGCATAGAATATGTTTACAAGCGAAAACTATTTTTTTTGTTTTATTTGTGTTTATTTTATTTTCCATTAATAAATTGTTTATAATTTTTTTAAACAATGTAGGGTTTTTGTTTAAACTCTATTGGAGAGTGTTGCAACAGCCATGCAAGTTGCAAAAAAGTAATCTGTTTTATTGGACAAAGTCAACATAAAGACAATAATAGAGTAGTACTTAATGTCTCTTCTAAGAAAGTCATCTTATTTTTACATCATACCAATTACTATTTTTTGAAATTGTATGCCTTTGTTGAAAATAATGAATTATGTATATATATATATATATATATTTATTCATTCATTCATACATTCTCCTGCAAAGATGCTGTAAATCAGGTATTTGTGTAGCAATGTTCATTTCTCTACATATGTACTTTCTTTGTCATATAGAATCTCAACTGCTGGATGTGTTGAAACCTGCATACATGCACATTAAATGATATTTAAATGATTGCCCATTAAATTTGTATTTATTTTCTTTATTTTACAATGTGAGAAAATCTTGCCCTCAAATTTTGATTCTTTAAACTACTTGAATGGGAGTTAAAAAAAAATCGCCTCTCAAATTGCACATGTGATCAAATAACTCAGACTAGTGCAAGCACCCAATTGAGACTCCTTTACTTTACGATCTTTATTTATGAGGTAAAAATACAAGTACTGGATGTAGGTATTTTTGCAGTTTTGTAAATTAAAATTGAAATAGAAGAAGAAGATAGATTTGGAGCACATTAGATAGATTGACTTTGGTTTTAGACCATTTTGAATCCAATTCCAACCCACTACAAATCTATCATTCCTTTTCAAACAGTGAAATATGAAAAAAAAATTAATTAAATTAAAGTAATGGTATCATTTGAAGTTAGAAGTTGGTTTTCCGAGAGCAAAGGAACATTTAAGGATTCCAAATGGATTGCATGCAATGCATGCAATCACTGATGAATGAGAAGTGAAATAACCATAAAAAATTTATGCAATAAATTCCTACAATAAATTCATAAAACACATTCTTTGCTACATCAAAGATAATTACAATTTATCAATGAATTATGAAATTGATCAAAATATGGATAAAAAATGGAATATTGTTGTTGATTATAATGACTAAAAAAATATGATTGATGCTCATAGGTGGTGATGGCATGCATGTCCAAGATTAGGCTTGTCAAACTTTTCTCGTATAATGGAGGGAAAATCTTTCACTAAAATGCCATCATTTATCTATCTTTTTTGTTTTATTATTATTATTATTATTGTTATGGGTTCCAAATCTTATTTACTTATTCATTCCTGAATGATCTAAACTATTTCAATGTAACAATGAGTACATATTGATTTATTTGTTATTTGTCTTTCTCTTAATGAAAATGTGAATTTTTATGGTTATTAAAAAATTATTACATTAAAAAATAAAATAAAATAAAAGCCATTAAATAGCTAAATGTATAATATTATTTCAAACAATTAATTAAAATTATGATAATTTATATAGTTCTTAGATGCACAATTATTAATCCTTGAAATATATATATATATATATATATATATTGATTTTTTTAAATCAGAGAGGCAATTAACAAAGGCTATGTGCTATATATGGTTGGAAGAGGCAAAGCCAAGTGGCTGATAGGATTGTAGGGCCATGGTAAGAATGATTTCCATCTTGGTTTCAATGCGCCACCTCTTATGATTAACAACTTTTGATAATTAATAGTTTTTCTTGCAATGGATGATACTAATTAATGGAGAAACACTGCAGATATATATATAAAATTAAAATGATAAAAATATCGTTATTATTTTTTTACTAATACAGCTAGAGCTTTGTGCAAGCTAAATATTAATATAGTTTGGTATATTTATACATTTTTTTATCTCTAAATTACTACTGCATAATTTGTACTCATCAAAAAATTTATCGAAAAATTGTCACATGTAAAGAATGGACATAAGAAAAATACTTAGAAAATGCTACAAAAGAAGTTAAACATTAAAAATTGCAAATCAAAAACTTCCTGTAAGATAGAAAAGAAGAAGTTAATCATCCACAAAAGAAAAATAAAATCCTATTTTTTAAAAGGTTTTTTTAAAGTTTTTTTTTGAAAAGAATGCATTCTTAGAGTTATGCTAAGTATGCTTTTGGACACCCAATTTCAAAAATCATTAATTGTCATAAAAGGGATCAAAATTTTGAAAATTGGATTGGACTGTGTGTGTGTGTGTGTGTTTGGGCAAGTTTTCCCACAACAGGATCCCCTTCTTTTGAAGCCCACTGTGAAAATGAAGAAAGGGAGAAGGCCAGAAGGAGAAGCCAGCCACAAAAAGCTGCTCACCAAAGCAGCCACAAAGGGTTTTGTAACACCAAAGTGATACAGGACAGGGAGATGAGTTTGGTGCCTGCATTTTAATACCACCCACTTTGCTAATGGCCCCACATTCCTCTCACATCAACCCCTTCAAAGCTGCCTCCCCATTTTCAAAGACCTTGTTGCTGCAACAACTTTCAATTTTGATCTCTCAGTGTCATCTGAAGCTACACAAAGGTTTACCAACCCTTTGACCACCCACATGAGCATTTTTTTTATTCATTTACTCTATGTCAAAATTACTGGTAGGAATTTGTTACTCTTTGAAGATCACATACTCCTCTCTCTTCAACATTCCACAATTGGATTGTTGAAAAATGCATCATGTTGAGATAAACACATATTTATATCCATTTCTTTGAATGGGTGTGTGATAAAGGGACAAGTCTGCAGATGATTTTTGAGTGATTTCTGGGGTTGTTGATACGGATGTGAAGAATAGCGAGTAGCACATTTCAGGCAATTTTCCCCAGTCCTGTAGGTTACTGAGGGAGGTGCTACTGAACTGAATTGTCATGTGAAGCACTACAGCAAATTATGTTAGATTGCCTAGATTATTCTAATTCCCTAGAGCAAGTGCACTGTGCATTGTAGGAGGCATATACTTTGCAATACACCCATCTTCAAAAGGAGATCCAGGGTTGAGGCATTGAGACTCAATACCAGAGCCTTTGATGGTTGGAGTTTTCCAAGGTCTTAGGTTCAAAAACAGTGGGTCAATGAAGAAGGCTTCTGCTTCCCCTGTTGCTTTCATACATGCATGACACTGTGCACTTGTTCAGGGTGCAAACAGTAGGCCATAGAATCGATAGAGCCTTAGTATGGAATTCTAATCCTAATTTCAATCCCTCTCCACCACAGTTGAGCAGAAAGAAAAGAAAGAAAAAAGAAGAAGATATAAAACAAAAAAGTAGTTCAGAATGAAAGAAAATAAATACAGAGCAAAAGAACAAAGCTCTCGACTAATTCCCCTGTTATCTGACTCCTCTGCCTGTCATACAAAAGTTTCATCCATTAAATCAACCAAGGTGTCAAGGTTCTAATAAATTGGCCAGTCTGCTTGAAACGATGGAGGTCTTCTATCAGACTTCTACTTCACATCTGCACAATGTCTAATTTCATACAAATCGTATGCTTTTTTTTTTTCCTTTTTTTGTTTTAATCGCTAACAGAACATCTTAAGCTTCAGGGTTTCAATGCCCCTACATCTAAATTCACTTCTACAAAACCACGGGCAGAGCAAGTCCAAGTCCTCTACTGCATTTCAAGAGATTCTCCGTCCACCCTCCTCTTGTCCGTTCTGCCCATTTCCAGATCGTTCTGTGGAGCATTTGTAGAAGGAATTGCTTTAGGACCGTGAAGGCCATGACTAAAAATTCCTTGCGGTTCGTATTCGAAAGGATATCCAGCTGTCCAACACCAAGAAGCCCACAAAACATTAGGTTTGACGTAAATTTGGAATAGGCTAAGAACATGTTTGTGAAACTAGTTCAAATTCTGAATAAGGATATGGAGTACATAACAAAAAAAACCCTTGAAGGCTTACCCCATGATCCGGCATAGATACTTGGGAAATGTTGCCTGTAACAGAAGTATGCAATAGGAAGTGCTGCGTATTCCATGAAACAATGGTTATTAGAAGCGAACGTTTTATTATTGTCAAGGATTGCAATAGGATTTCAACAATGAATCCATGAGAGTCCGGCAACAGGCTACAACATCCGCCATCAGTGCAACTGGCTGTTGCAAGACCTCTCGTTCAATCAGGCTCTATCATAGTGCTCTCCTGTATGCAGAAGGAATCACATGCAGATTCACGGTGATAAATTAAGCCCTCACCTAAGATTGCTGCACCAATGATGTCCACCCACCGATGTTGGTAATCGTTCACCCGAGAAATTGCAATCAAAACCGCAACCAATTGAGGAAACAGCACGAAAAACACTCTGGAAGAGTAGCCTCTCTTGTCAAAAAGGCTCAGTTTTCCCGCCAAGTACAGTGACAAGTAACCAAGGCCAGCAAAGCACCCTGAAATATCACACGATAGAGCTCAAGATGACGAAACCCACGGAACAATACAGGATTCATAAGATAATTGCAATCTGTTTATTGTTAAGAGAAAAGAACTACATAATGATATCTTCCAAAACAGGGATTGAACATATCGGTAATTTCCTTCGCACGGAGAAAATGAAGTTTTCCGATTAATTGTGCTCTCGAAGAATCATGAACCTTGTGGTTCACATTCTATTTGTCTTTTCTGCAATAGCCATTCAACCCATACCATGCATGTGACATCTAAATAACTAACTAAATAAATAAAGACACCCTTCTTACCGTACAAAAAGCCTAGTAAAATAAAATGTCTGGCACTTACATGATACATGGCCGCTAGGAAAACTTTTAAAACCATCATTGTACTCCTTCATGTTAGTGGGATGACAAATTGCTCGTCTATGCTCGTCATTGGTGTATACCTGTCACACGATTATTCCCACAATTCTATGCATCAGATCACACTCTAATCCCAAGCTTAAACAGTAACTATCTTAACATTCGAACACCTTTGAGAAAAAGTAGCGACAATAAGTCTTACCGCGATACCATCAGGAAAACATCGATCGAAGAAGTCGGGACGCGGCATTCCAACCATGTTCTTTACGGAATCAGTGAAAAGTGCAGTCAGAGTGATCGCTGTTGCAAGACCTGCAAGAACGGGGTTCAGGAGAACATCACATTACAGCATGAGGACGAAGAGCCAAAGTCTCTGAAAATATTTCCCATATTCTAACAGAACTACAACGTTGTCATACATCGTAGTCACACACATACAATTTGGAACCACATCAAATTATATGATCATGTAAACCTTCTCAATTCTACTTCAGCATATCAAAAGACGACAAACAAAGCAACTCCACGATAAACACTTTGCATCGACAAGCCGCGTGCAGGTGATTAATGCAGTATGAATGTCTGCTGCTCAGGGAAGAGGACACGTCTTTTTTCTCATGAGAAAGACAAGATCAATACATCGATTTTTCGAACAATTAAATCACAGTAGGAGTGGATGCACTTGATCAGTACCCACCAAGAAAAGCATTGTGGAAATCACGAATACTCCTCCTCCTGACGTAGTACGCGACAAAGAAAAGAAACGGAACCAGAACAGCCACAACCTGGTTATTAGATTCAACAAAAACAAAGACTTAGTAATTCCTTTGCAAGACTGTCAACAGTGAGCCAGTTAGTTGAAAGATTCACCATCCTCATGCGCACAAGGGCACGAGATATGGGCGATGCATCAACACGCATGAACTAAACTTACTGGATAAAGAAAAAAGAAAAAAAGAAAAAAAAGTGAGAAGAGTCGTACCCCAATGGACCACACTGGTACAGTGTCTGGACCTGTTGGGTACTTGTAGTCCTGCATTTTATCTTCATCCACGAAACGTTGGAATGGGGGGATCACAACGTAGACAATAATCTCCAGGACAATCATAACCCCAATCCACACCCAGTCCCGCAGGTGATGCTTAATTAGCTGCACGAGCCGCACCTTGTGGTGCGACCGTTCCAATGGGACCCGATCCCCGTCGCCGTCCCATCCAGTTCGCATGCCTGCGGAAAGAAAGGCAGAATGTCTAAAAATTCAATCTCCAAGAATAGACAAGCGCTGTTCTCCAGAACACACAGAAAAAAATCTTGATAGAACCGTGGATAACCAGCGACCCCATTCATAGTACTTCATAATGATGTAATACATAATCTGCCCAAGAGATCAAATTTCAGTTAAGGAAAATTGTATGCTACATACCGGAACTCATTTTAACCTTCTAGATCGAAGAGCTCGAATCTGCCTGCCGACCCAACCTGTCACAAGAACAACAAACCTTCAAATCAGGAACAAAGCAAAGAATGTACACGGACTCCCAGCAGACCTTTCCATTCCGAAAATGACGCACTCAGTCGAAAAAGATAGAGGCTACAGGTGGACGCATTTCATGTATCATACACAAAGAAATGCAACGAGGGCTACCAAACCCAACAACAAACAGACCACTGAGCTCAAATCCCCGCGAAAAGCTCATTCCCTCATTCTCACGACTCAAGACTGGGGCGTCTCACCAACCTATGAAAAATGCTGGGTCTCTTAAAACTCCATTTCAGAGAATACTACTCACTAAAACCATTAGGTCACCATTGGCTTCCAGCCAGCCACGACAAAGCCGAACAGAACATACAACGCTCCAACACAACACGCACCCTGCAACCGAAACTCCAGGACAGCAACATTAAAGTAAAAATAAAAAACAAAAACAACAATAACAACAACAACAGAACTAACTGAACATACGAAACTGCACAGCGGGGCCAGTGACACGAACCCACCGTGCAACAAGTGAAAGGTGCAGGCACAGCAGCGTCCGAAATAACGGGAACCTTTGCTCGAGGGGTTCATTCATTCACAGCCTATGCCTTGCCTGCCTTGACTTGCCAAGCTGTCGGCTCAACGTCATCATCTGGCAAGGCAACAAATGTCAGGCATCCCGCAATTTCTCCGACTTGAAAATACAGCAGGATCCGCCTCGTCGTCTCGGTGACCCATCCCGGCCCTGATACGTGATCGGCTGGACATTAGCCCACGGTCCACCCTCGCGGTTCCGAATTCCTCGCTGGCAGAATTACGCTTCGACGACATGAGCTTGCAACGGATTCGACGCCGAATAGCAATACCGGGCGGCACTCATCGGCATGGGACGACGTCGCCGGACCCCGACACCACAAACAGCTCTTCGGATCACGAACGTGTCGGTGAGGCTTTGTCACGGAAATAAGGGTGTAAAGGTGTCAGTTTTGGCTGTTGGTGGGGGATGGAGAATCGACAAATGAATAATTGAGGGGGTGGATAAACTGACCCATCTGTTTGTTAGGCTGTGAACCTCGTGCCGAGTGGATTGGATACCGCCTCTTCTTCAGGCTCTTTCATGCTTATATCCTCTCGCTTCTACTCACCGCAACACTAGCAGGGTCGTTTTGCACTTGCCTCTGTCTCTCACATGTCGTGGTTCGATTTAACAAGGTTGTTTGTTATCTTGCATGTTTGTGCCTTCGATTCATACAGAGGATGCCAACGTAGATTTATCACTTCTTTTTTTTCAGTTTTGCTGCTGAGATATCTTGTTCCAGGGGGTTTTACCTTGTGTTGTGAATTTTTCTTATCAGTTGTATGTTGTAGATGGCTTAGCTTGTGACCTTACTGAAATGCAAGTAATCTTAGCATCAATGTCTATGTAAAAGAATTTGGTCGTGATTTTGAGATCCACACCTACCTCATTTTGGTGTCATTTAAAGGACTTTGATTTAAAAGAGATGTTCCTTGGCTATTTGTAATTGCATCAAGCTTAAGTTGTATCATTAAGAACAATAATTTCTGTTTATGCATAAAAGAATGAGAAGTAGTTGATTGTAAAAAAAAAAAAAAGATATTACATTTTACCTTGCATTTTTAAAATTAACTAAAGCACTTCATTACATTTATTTATTTATATTTAATAACCATTGAACAATTGATACAAAAATAAAATTATATGTTTTGTTATTCTAAAATTATTTTATATAAAATAGAATATATAATAATAAAGATAATAAGGTATATATATACACACATACATATATACAATTAAATATGTGCTAAATAAAATAAGTTATTGCAAAGATATGTATTAATTGACATAGGGTATTAAATATTAGATTATGGAGAGGTTCCATACAATGATGTGCAACTTTTTTCCTTCCACTAAACAACTTCTTTCTTCCCTCTAAATCTGCAACTTTACCTCACTTTTAGACCTCTTCGTTTTGGTAAATTTCTCTTCTTTCAACTATCAAGGACAAGAACTCAAAGAATATATATCAAAGAGAGTTGACAAAAAAAAAAAAAAAAAAAAAAAAAATGCATATTCAAGAAGAAATTAGAATAGCTATTGCTAAAAACTAAAAAATTAGAGATTCTTGAAACTAGATTTAGAAGTAAGAAAGGAATTGATAAAAGTGTAAAAGGTCTCATTCTTCTATATATATAAGAGCTATGTGACAATGTTCTATAAGATCTCCAATACATATGCAACTTATGCTACATATGTCTAACTTGCAAGGCAAGTTTCATATATGTGTGCTATATAGCCAACTTGTAACACAAGTGACTAATATGTACAACTTGTGGCTAAGTTTTTAACCTATCAATCACTTACATACATGTATAAAATAAAATCCACATCTATGAAGTTTTTTTATAATATATTATCAAATTTACTTATTTCTATTTACTTCTACTTAAATCCTCTAATCTAAATAAATATGCATATCCATAATATTACCTCCTTTTTTAGGACAAGTTCTACAAGAAGTCATAATTACATGTTGAAGAAGTTTAAGATGTGACAAATTGTAAATGCCACATACTTCAATCTATATTCTTTTCAAAGGTAGTTGATAAGTTTTCTTAGTCATTAATAGTGTCTTATATCAAGATAGTAAGCTAACCTTGTTATTTAATTATTATTAAGGCTTTCATAATTTTCTTCACATAATTTTTTTTGAATACCATTAAGAATTATTCTTACTTCCAATAATTTTACTAGATTTCAAAAATTTCTTCTAAGATTGTGATATTAAACACATTGGATCTTGCCATCAATTCAAAAAAAAAAAAAAAAAAAAAAAAAAAAAATCTATTTTTGAGAGTCTTCATCTCTATTATATTATTTTGAAGGTTGTAACAATTTCAATGTCTCATTTTCTAACTAAAAAAATACTAGCTTTTAAGTTAAATCTATTAGTTATTGCTTTTTATCTTCTCAGTACTACAAATATATAAAAAGATGGAATATAAACTTCATCAAACATGTATTCTTTTATAGCAAAGTTTTTCTTGACTCTTTATTTTGGTTTGATGGATGTTATTGGTAAAAAGTATTCACCTTTCCTATTGTATTTGCAAAATTCTTAAATGGCTCCCATGTTCATTCATTACTATCATATTTGAACCATTGTATAAAATATTATAACTTATTTTAGTGCTGCTTGAAATCAAAATTTCTTGTACCTCAAATTTTTAATTGTTCTTTACTTCTATAGGAAGAAGTGGAATTTGTTTTTGTTTTTGTTTTTGTTTTGTTTTGTTTTTTTTTTGTTTTTTTGTTTTATATATATTCATTGTCTTATATGGCTCAAAAAAAGATATATGAAATACAAAATGAATCTTTATAAAGTTTGATAGGTGTAATTAATATACAATTGACTTGATCTATTCACAAATAAAAAATGGTCTAAATCTATACTAATTTAACTTGTTACAAAGATAAATAGTCTTGAGATTACTAGACAATAATCATATCTTGTTGCAAACATGTTATTGAAGTTATTCCTTGCAATAGGCATTTATATATATTTTTTGTTATTTTTGAGATTTTTTTTTATTTTTTCCTTCTTAAGGCATACAGTTCTAATAAATATTTTTTCAAATCTTTTGCCACATGATTATGAAGTTTTGTAAAGTCAAAAGTATCAAGTTGTAGATAATAATCATAATTAGCATAAAATGGTGACAATTGAATAGAAGAATGTAATATATTATTGTAAGTGGATTCTACTAATGGCAAAAGATTTGTCTAATCATCTTGATGATAGTTCATGGTATACCTCATATATTGCTCCAATATTTGATTTATTCATTTTGTTTGTCTATCACTTTAAGAATGAAAAACCAAAGATAGTTTTATATCCACCTTCAATATCCTCAAAAGAGTTTTTTAAAATTTATATACAAATTGAGTTTCTTTATTTGATATAATATCCTATGGCAATCCCTAATAGCAATAAATATTATTGAGAAAACATTTAGTCGTTTCTTTATGTGTGATGGATTTTTTACATAGTACAAAATATGCCATTTTAATGAAACAATCTACTATCACAAATATAGAGTCATAAGAACTTGAGATTGAAAGATCCATGATTATATATACCAAAAGTTTCAAGGTCTTCAAGAACTTGAGATTGAAAGATCTTGGTACTTTTGGTATATATAGTAGGTAAAAAAGTCCATAAGATCAATGATAAGGAGTTTTTGATTCTAAAGTAATATCAAATGATTTCATAAAGTCTTTAAGTTTTTTTTTACATTTGAGACCACTAAAAATATTTTGAGTTTAATTTAAAAGTCCCATTGTATCTAAAATATCATGTAATTAGAAAGTTATGATGAGTTTAAGTAGCTTGTAATCATGCTTTGCTTTCTAAAACATACAAATATTCATCAAAATATAATAGATTATTCTTGAATTCAAACTTAGAAGGATCATGAGATTTAGAAGACTTTTTTTTAATATAATAAATAAGAGGATTTAAGGACATATTTGATTGAACTTAATAAAAAAAAGTTGAATCAATAGTCAATATTGATTTCATTGTTCAAAGATGAAATTTCTTTGGCTTCAAAAAAATAATATGTTGCTGATCAAAAATTGCATCTCTTTGTTTTGGCACTAAATAAGACTATTTAAAAAGAACATTTGACAAACTTTATTTTTTCTAATCAATAAGTGATAATGAATACAAATATTGATATAAACATGTTCTAACAAGCTTCTTGATAATTTAATATGCATATTGATAGAAAATACTTGAAGTTCTTATATTTTGTGCAAATAATCTTTACATCAAATGTACCTTCTAGATAATGATGTCATTTTAAAAATAATTATATAATTGCAAGAAGATCTTTGTTGTGGATCTTATAGTTAATTTCAAAAATTGAAAATTTTCTTAAATAAAAATTTACTAGATGAAGTTTTTATTTTTTCCTATTCAAAATAATTTTGCATCCAAAATAAAGTCTAATACATCTATTTTTATAAAAAATATCATAAAAAAGTCAATATAATAGAAGATTGGTATAGAAATAAAAGTTGTCTTTAAAGATTCAAATATCATTTTAGCTTCTTTATTCTATTCAAATTTGTCTTTACAAGTCTAATGTATAAAAAAAGCTACAATAAAAATAAAAAAAATTAAAAAAGATTTAATAGTAATTAAAAAATTAATAAAAATATTAAATATCTTTTACTATTTTTTAAATCTTCCAATCTATGATAGTCTAAAATTTCTTCGAATCCATTATAAAGCCATCATTTGAAATAATATATCATAAGAAGTCAATTTATTGTTTGAAATACGTACTTCTTTATCTTAACATATAATCTTATATCTTTAAGTTTTTATAACACATAAAAAATATAAAGCTTATATTTTATATTTTTAGAATATATTAAAATATCATCTATATAATTAACAATAAAATCATCTAAATATTTTTTAAAAAAATCATTTATTACATATTAAAAAGTAGCTTGTACATTTGTGAGTCCAAATAGAATAACATTGTATTTAAAATCCCTATACCTTATTCAAAATATAGTCTTTTATTTATCTTCTTCTTTAGTACATATCAAATTGTATGTTCTTTGTAGATATATTTGTATATAGAATTTATTTTGAATTAGTTGATTGAAAAGTCATAATATCAAAGATAAAAGATACATAGTTTTAATGGTAATCTTATTGGACCTTCAAGAAACTACACACATCCATAGTAACCTTTTTTTTTCTTCACAAACAAGATATAAGCTCTTTTTGTAAATATTGAATAGTGTATGAAGTGCTTAGCTAAATTCTCATCAATGTATTTCTTGAATTTAGCCAATTCACTCTATGATAAAGTGTAGATTAATCCAAATAGTAGTTGTATTCCTTTTTGAAGATCAATTAAATAATCATAAAGACAATACTTTGGAAGAATTTTTTTTTAAGAAATAACTTAACAAAATTGATATTGATTTAGAATATTACTTGAATTTTTTTTATTGCTAGAAATGGATATGGCATAAAAATATAAGTAAAATCCTTCTTGATAACATCACTCTTTTCTTATTTAATATGAGATTTAAAATATATTGTGCCAATTTGCATGTCTTTTTCTTCTAAATGTAAATATTAAAAAGATATTGGTGTTGCCATTGAATTACAAAAAAAATGAGACCTACTTGTACAACTCTTAAATTGAAATTCAAAAAGCTAATTGTTGCATTTTATAGCAAAGTAAATTAATTAATTCAATGTTTAAAAATCAAATAAGTTCAACATCAACTTTCTTTTTTTATATTATAAATCGTAATAAAATTGGTTGACAAGTTTAATATTATTCTACTTGATATTAGTAACAAGTTATTAGAATTGTAAAGCATATAATGTTGTTCACTTTTTAATATGTAATAAATAATATTTTTAAAGATATTTTGATCCTTTCATGCTATACATTGGTAAAAGGAGAAGTCACCTTATTAAGACTTGATAGAAACTAAGACTTAATTTTGGCACAAAATCTTTAATCACATGATTTTTTTATATTATTTTTGGTGATTGTACTATTATATAGTCAAGAGTCAGATTATTGCATATATTAGTGAATATTGATTATTTTTGGAGTAAATCAAGAAGATTGAAAGAAATATATTTTTACTAATTGTGTACAATTGTTTTTGGTAGATTTTTGATCTATATATGAAAAATATTATGCAATTTGTGTTGCAACCAATAAGATTTTTATTTTTTTATTAATCAAGTTAATAAAAAAAATTTCGTCTGTGTATCGTCGTCGTCATGGCGTTTCGTCCGACGATCTTCTTTGTTGTCGTCAGAACTTTTCTTCTGAGGATCTTCGTCGTCATCGTCATGACGTTTCGTCACGGACTAATGCTAAGCCCTAATCATAAAAAATAAAAATAAAAAATGTCTTCTTTAGCAAACCAACTACACATGAGTTTCAAAGTTTTTCATTAGTTTTTTTTTATGAATAATTCTTAAAACATCACGAAATTTTCTAATATCGTAAGATTAATTTGAACACATGAAAGTCATTGACAGCCAAAATTGTATAGTCTAAGATGTCATTGATGCAAGTTTTGTGACAAAATTAGTTATACATTGTTTTAAAATTGTATAATATTATACAATTTTTTGAATGCTGAAGTAGTTTTTCTGGTTTGAAATTATTTCAGGTTTAAAAAGTATATTTTTAAAAATAGTTTCGAAATAATCTAATTATGAGTTTTTTCTTAATATAACTAAAAATAATTTAAAAAATACATTATGTTATTACACCAATAAAGTAAACTTATTGTTCCTTAAAGAAAATGGATTTATGTAAGTTTAAATATTTTAACATATGTTTTTCTTAAGAAAAAATATATAGTATAATTCTAATAGATTATTTTTGATTTTCACGACATGTTTGAAAATAAATGTAACTATTGCATTTAAATGGATTTATTTTATAATTTTACAGTTGATGTTTGATAGGGATTTTTTTTATTAGTTTGACTAATTTACACATTTTACAAAAAAAATTGATTATTTTTTAATATACCTTAATAAATATATGAAATTAATTAAATGTGATGCTCAAAGTCTCTTACATGTACATTAATCTCTTTTATAAATATTATTTAAAAGAGTAACTTGTATATATATATATATATATATATATATATAATATCAGGAGTTTTTGTCAATTATTTTTGGGCATATAATTTCTTCATAAAAGTACTATAACTAAGATTGATATTAAAATATATCTGTGATTTCATAAAACTCAATGCACAAAATAAATAGAAGAATAAATAGAAAATTATGATTTTTATTTTAAAAAAATAGATATTGAAAGTGTGACATTATATTTTGTGGATTTACTTATTCCTCAAATGCTTTTAAAATTTATAATAATTTATTTAAAGATTTAGAACATTAAACTAAAAATAATCTTATTTATTCCAAAATTATAAATATTAGAAAAAATATATATTTATCATGTACTACAAAAAATAAAGGTAAAAGATTTTTAAAACTAAAATATTAAACTAAATTATTCAATTTAAATAGAGAAAATAAATTATACAATTTGCAAAATACAAACGATAGACTTAATTTGGATACTAAAAAGGTAAAACATATTGTGAATATGAACATAACTGTAGATATAAAAAACATTCAATTCTCTTGTAATTTTCCAACCATCACTCTTTGACTATTTAAGAATTGTTTTGCTTATACATTCAACTTACAAAAAACAAAAAACAAAACAACTCAACACTGTTCAAAGATAAAATTACTCAAAGTCCTCGTTAAGATTGTTCACATTTTCAAGACAATCTTTTTATTGAAGAAACAAATATACTAGATTTTCCAATGATAACTGTATAACTAAATATAAAATTACATAATTAATAGCATATTATTTTTATTTGAAAAAAAATAATGATGATAATTATTTATTAGATTAGTATTAAAAGATATAATATTTTTCTGTTCATGTTGAAAATAACCCTATTATTCCAAAGATAAATTTATTGTAATTTGTATGCAAAATTAAATTTCTTGTTGAAACTCTCTTATCATGTTATGAAAAAAAAAAAAAAAAAAAAAAAAAAAAAGGTAATTCATGATTAATAAAAAAAAAACAAATTGTAATTACAGAAATTATATTTTAAGAAGTGAAATCAACAGCATATGTTGATCCAAGATTATTTAATCAAGGTTTCTTAAGTATGATAACTAGCTTTTTTTATTCTTGAAGCTAGGAAGAAATTGTAGGCATCATAAATATACAACTCACTATACCAACAAATACAATTTTTTCTCTTGTTTTCTAGACATTATTTTTATAAGAGGTTTCAAAATACAAAATGACCTCACATTTTGAGTTTCTTTTTTTCAAGAAATCTAAATTCTTTTAGCAATATTTAGGATTAAAATAATGCATCTTTCACATGTTTTAATGTTGAAACCATGAATTGAAGTTTTAAACTTTTCATTCGTTTTATATTTCCTTTTTTAATTTTTAATTTTTTTCAGAACTTCCGAATTGCATAGACACGCCTGATTTAGAATTCGATATACTTGAAATAGCAGTTTAATTTTCAAATTTTTAAAATGTCAAACAGTATGTGAAACGAAGAACTCAAACTGGACCTCCGCCAGAATTTCAGAAGCAGGAACCAGCCACATACCTTGATCTTACCGGGATGCCCTATATACCCGGTAACTTGTTTAAACCCTACGTGGGTGGAGATCGCACCCGGAAACCCAATACACCCGGGAGCGGGTGCAATCTCTACCTGGGTAGGGGCCGGTGTCTCCAGGTTTGGTGAAGACGATGGCAGGCGATGGCGCCATAGCCAGAGCTCAAGACGAGCTCATCGGCGAGCATGGCCGTGGCCGAGTCCTGATCGGTACCAGTCGGCCGGTTGAAGAAACAGTGTCAGGGGCGCACGGCGGGAAGTCACACTGGGTTGCGAAGTAAATTGCGAATGGTAGGGTTTTGAAGGTTCTATTTGAGTGTAGGAGTTGGAAAGGCTAGGGAAACCCTAGCCTGGTAGCTATGGATCACTTGACGGGGGATGGGCGGGAAGAGGATGATGAGGAGACGCTGAGAGAGTGGGACATGGAAGATCGGGATGATG